>NW_026925682.1:0-26461 GCF_032062105.1 Saccostrea cuccullata
ACTCATACTACTGTAACATTGCCTGAATTGTGTACGTGTAGTCCTTTATCAGTCTACCCTTACCAAAATGAAATCCATTTAGATACCATTTAAAAACCATTTCTTTTCTGACCATTTAAAGACAATTCAGAAGCCATTTATTTTGTCAAATCTTTCAAGAATTCTCAACAGAAAGAATGACCATTTAAAAACCATTTTTTATTTTATCTCCATTCAAACTCCATTCAAACCCCATTCAAACTCCATTTTTTTAGGCCCTGTAACATGCAAATTAACCATTCCAAAACCATTTATGCAAATGAGATAAAAAATGAAAAATAAATGGTTTTTGTTTTAGCCATTTAATATCCATTTTTAACACATTTTATCTATAATTGAAAAATGGAAAATTTAGCTGGGTCCTTCATTAATCCATATGCAAAGAATAAGCACTTTAAAAATCCATTTTCTTAGTTGTAGATCAGGCTGTGAGTCACAAAACGAGGTCACTTGCTTATGCAATTTTTATAATCACGGTTTTCAATCCTGGGATGTTTTTGTCAAAATCCTAACTTATTTGGTCTGAATATTGTGGTAGTCTCCATCTTTAAAAAAATTATATTTTGAATCCTGCATGTCCATTGTGGTGCTCCAACATGTCCAAAAGCAACCAGTACTCTAAAAAATAAAAAGAAATGCCAAAATATAGTTTATTCCTACAATTTACAATTGAAGTTCAATCAATAAGAATTTACAAAAGTAGAAATCCAAGTTCCCTCAGTCTGACCAATTGTAAACAATTAGGATTAATTAATTGGTTTAGAGATTATTGCATCAGCATGTTTAATGGGCATTCCTTATGTGTTTTCTTTGGAAAAAGAACATTTTTCTTTAGCTGACATTGATAAAAATATTCACTGATATTTATACTTACCACTCAAAAAGAATAATAAGGTCCTTTCTGTGTATGGAAAATGTGCTGCATTTCTTCTGTCTATACTTCCCAAATGTTGGAAACAATGAAAAACTGTCACATAATTATCATCCTCCAAGAAGTAAGTAATTCTTTTTTCTGCTTTGACCATCAATGTACAGTTTTGTCAGCATCAAAAATCACTAAAAACCTAAATACTCCTTGAAGAATAACTTCAGCCATCTAAACTCACTACCAGCTAGGTCAAAGTGCTCTTGTCCAATATTCAAACTTACGGAAAAGGCGGTCACTACAGAGCATTGGAGGAAATCTGATATCCAGTGCCCCATTATAAAAACCTGGCACATGGCATCAATTAACCACCAACAAATTCTACCTAAAGCTTTAACATTTTTTTCAATTCTCCATTTCTCAGAAAATGAATGGGAGAAAAATGGTCCACTTAAGCAAGTTTGATCACCAAACTGGCATTTCTTTTCCATTTACTCAAATAAATGGAAAGAAAATGTTGCATGTTCACCATTTATAAAGCATTTTCTAACAGAAATGGTTTTTAAATGGTGCTGAAAAAATGGCTTTCGAAAATTGAACGATAGAGAAATGTAAGAAAAATGCTTTTGAAATGAAAAATTGAAATAAAATGCTGAATGAATGGAAATAATTAAAATGGAAAAATACCATTTCTTTTTGCTATGGGTAGACAAACTCCAAAAATGAAGTTAACAGAAGTAAGAAATTGAGACTGAAAAAGACTCCAAAAAAAGAGTCAGCGCATGCGCAGATACACAAAAAATCTCGATTTTTTATGGGTCTACAAAAATTGTTCATGTAAAGTTTAAGAAAGTTAACAGCAATTATATCAATACATTGAAATAGTACATTAAAGACGTCTGAAGGGATCGTATTTGTTAGATTTTTTATTTTATTTGCAAAAAGAGAGATATTTACTTTCAAATTTCACCTTTCAAGTCTGATCAATTACAGAGAAAATTAAACATTTAGGAATTAAATATGTGTGATAAAAGGGGAAAAAGCAAATTCAAAGAATTGGGGTCCCCCGCTCTCGGTGTCTTTGTGGGTGAGATGTTATTTTTTTTATAACATAATGTGTGTAATATGAACATCTTATCATATGTCATTTATTTAGAAAGTAACATCGAAATTGATTTTTTTTTAGGTTTGAAAACCCTAATCCTGACCGTTAAAAGGTTATGGAAAAGTAAAAAAAAAATTAAAGTAGGTCAACTTCAAGGTCAAGATCAAAGGGTCAAAGTTGTTGATATCCAATGAAAGGTTTTCTGAAAAGAATAACATATGTGAAGTATGAAAGCCCTAGCCCTTACTGTTCAAAAGTTATGGTCAAGGTTAGAGTTTTTTTCATAAGTACGTAAATCTTAAAGGTCAAGGTCAAAGGGTCAAAGTTGTTGATATGCAATGAAAGGACTTGCCACAAAGAATACATATGTGAAATATAAAAATCCTAGTATCTAGCGTTCAAAACTTGTGATCAAAGTTAAAGTTTTTTTTAAAAGTTGTTAAAAACTCCGATGTCAAAGGGTAAAAAGGGTAAAAGTTGTTGGTATCCAATCAAAGGTCTTCTCAAAATAATTACATATGTGAAGTACGAAAGCCTTAGCCCTCACCGTTCAAAATTTATGGTGGTCAAGGTTTAAGTTTTTTCATAAGTGCGTAAATCTCCAAGGTCAAGGTCAAAAGGTCAAGGTTGTTGGTATCCAATGAAATGTCTTGCCACAAGGAATAAATATGTGAAATATAAAAGTCCTAGTATCCACTGTTTAAAAGTTGTGACCAAAGTTAAAGTTTTTAAAAAGTAGATAAAACTCCAAGGTCAAGGTCAAAGGGTAAAAGTTGTTGGTATCCAATCAAAGGTCTTCCCACAAGGATTACATATGTGAAGTACGAAAGCCTTAGTCCTCACCGTTCAAAAGTTATGGTCAAGGTTAAAGTTTTTTCATAAGTACGTAAATCTCCAAGGTCAAGGTCAAAAGGTCAAGGTTGTTGTTATCCAATGAAAGGTCTTGCCACAAACGTGAAATATGAAAGTCCTAGTACCTACTGTTCAAAAGTTATGGCCAAAGTAAAAGTTAGGAATTTTTGTGTAAAAGTTTGTCAAACTCCAAGTTCAAGGTCTAAAGGTCAAATTTGGTGGTACCCAAAGAAAGGTCTTGTCACAAGAAATACACATGTGAAATATGAAAGTCATAGCTCCACTAAATCAAAAATTATGGTCAAGGTTAAAGTTTTTTCATAAGTACGTAAATCTCCAAGGTCAAGGTCAAAAGGTCAAGGTTGTTGTTATCCAATGAAAGGTCTTGCCACGAACAATTAATATGTGAAATATGAAAGTCCTCGTACCTACTATTCAAAAGTTATGGCCAAAGTAAAAGTTTGGAATTTTTGTGTAAAAGTATGTCAAACTCCAAGGTCAAGGTCAAAAGGTCAAATTTGGTGGTACCCAAAGAAAGGTCTTGTCACAAGGAATACACATGTGAAATATGAAAGTCATAGCTCCACTAAATCAAAAGTTATAGGCAAGGTGAAAGTTTTTGTAACGGACAGACTGACCGACTGACAGACTGACGGACAGACGGATAGACGGACAGACGAATGAGATTTAATGTCCCCTCGCTTTCGCGAAAGCGGGGGACAAAAATCTGTAATTATAATGAATAATATACAAGATATATGTTGTAACTGTTAAAAATTGATCACATTTTATCACCATCATTATTTACATAATAGTTATCACATATGAACGTCATGGTGAACAGATATCATCATGAAAACATTTTTAGAACTTTAATCTATTTGCTAGCTCGTGCATTTGAACAGCCAACTTGTATTTGCGGTTAGGGGGGGGCATGGATAACTTTGTTGAGGCAAGGGGTATGGGGGGCAGCCTGAAGGCCCCCAGGGGGTTTCAGGGCGAAGCCCTGGTGGGGGCCCAGGGGGCAAAGCCCCTGGAAGCTCCTGGGTTTTTGTGTATTTTAAGTAAAACCAGGCACAATAATAGTGCTTATTTTTTATTTATTTTTAGCTCACCTGAGCCGAAGGCTCAAGTGAGCTTTTCTGATCAAAATTTGTCCGTTGTCTGTCGTCGTTGTCGTTGGCGTTGTTGTGTTGTCGTCGTTGTCGTTGTTGTCGTCGTAAACTTTTCACATTTTCATCTTCTTCTCAAGACCACTGGACCAATTTCAATCAAACTTGGTACAAAGAATCCTTGGGTAAAGGGGAATGGGGTTTTTCAAATGAAGGGCTGGCCCCCTTTCCAAGGGGAGATAATTTATGAATTAGAGAAAAATTAATGGCATATTTAAAAAATCTTCTTCTCAAGAACCACTGAGCCAGGAAAGAGGAAACTCATGTGGAATCATCCTCAGGTAGTGTAAATTCAAGTTTGTTCGAATCATGACCCCTGGGGTTAGGGTGGGGCCAAAATGGCCGACCAAAGTTTTACAATGGAATATATAGGAAAAATCTTTAAAAATCTTCTTCTCAAGAACCACTGGGCCAGGAAAGATGAAACTCATGTGGAATCATCCTCAGGTAGTGTAGATTCAAGTTTGTTCAAATCATGACCCCCGGGGGTAGGTTGGGGCCATAATGGCCAATCAAAAATTTACATAGGAATATATAAGGAAAATCTTTAAAAATCTTCTTCTCAAGAACCTTAGGTCAGGAAAGATGAAACTCATGTGGAATCATCCTCATGAAGTGTAGACTCAAGTTTGTTCAAATCATGACCCCCAGGGGTAGGGTGGGGCCATAATGGCCATCAAAAATTTACATAGGAATATATAGGGAAAATCTTTAAAAATCTTCTTCTCAGGAATGACAAAGGCATAATTCATCATATTTATATGGAAGCATGCTCAGGTAGTGTAGATTCAAGTTTGTTCAAATCATGACCCCGGGGGTAGGGTGGGGCCAAAATGGCAACTAAAGTTTTACATAGGAATATAAAGGAATGATCTTTAAAACTCTTCTTTTCAAGTACCACTGGGCCAGGAAAGATTAAACTCATATGGAATCATCCTCAGGTAGTGTAGATTCAAGTTTGTTCAAATCATGACCCCCAGGGGAAGGGTGGGGCCAAAATGGCTGATCAAAGTTTTACATAGGAACATATAGGGAAACCTTTTAAAATCTTCTTTTCAAGTACTTCAAAGCCAAGCTTCATTATATTTATAAGGAATCATCCCCACGTAGTGTAGATTCAAGTTTGTTCAAATCATGACCCCTTTGGTGGGAGGGATGTAAATTCAAGCCCCCCCCCCTCCCAGTTTACTTTCAGTTCTGATCTGATCTGTCTTTTTCCTACCCAATTGCTCAGGTGAGCGATTGCCCCTGGGCCTCTTGTTGTTTTAAAAGTGGCGTATAGTTTCGGGAGTTTGAATAATATTTGTATTTAATGTTTCTCAATTCTCATTGTATTGTAACCATGCCATCATAATAAACGATTTACTTACTTATTACTTACTAATAGTGGTATTGGTTAGCAATGTACCAAAGTACGCCGAGTTTAATACTAGTTATATCATACTTTGTAGGGGGGGCCAGCCCCTGGAAGCTCCTGGGTTTTTGTGTATTTTAAGAGTAAAACCATGCGAATAACATGGGTTTGGTTGGTTTTCTACCAAAATGTGGCATTATAAATATTAGTCACACCATACTTTGAAAATTTTAGGGGGGGGGCTTGGCCCCTTATGCCCCCTTAAATCCACAGTGCCAATATTCACCAATATAAGACAGTTCAATACATTTAACCCTTTATCATATAAATTAACATTGATTAACGAGGTCGCCAAGGCTAGGAGATAAAAATCACACAACTTGTTGGATAAAAATCAAATCCAACCAACTGCAAACCCCATGTAAGATCATATATATATTATATACACATTTAATATATTTGTCAGAGATAAAAAGAAATTCATGAATGAAGAGGCAAGAGAAATGGAAAGGACAAGTAAGGAAGAGGGGGATTCCAGGCCCAGAAAAGTTGAGATCTCGAGGTCACAGGTCAGGCCTGGTGAAGTTGAGGGGTCAGAGGTCGGGCCTGGTGAGGGGTAGAGGCCCTGCCAATAAAACCCAGCAGTGCCAGCAGTACGAGTATAGCCTCTAGTTACTTCAACAACAAAATCCCAATACCAGAGGATGAAGACGTAAGATTCACTCAATCAGTATACAGAATGTCTAGTCCATAAACAAAATGTAAACAAGATTATCCTATTTTTTGACTTGTTTTGCTGCTTTTTTTTCAAACACTACTTTTTACTTTTGGAAATATTCATCCTTCCTTCCCCCATCTTACACCCCTACTCCCCCACCAAAATAATATTTTTCCACCTTTTCTTTAACTTTAATGAGGAAAATGTTCTTCAAATAAAAGATTAAGAGATGAAATATGCATTTCTCAGATTGGATTATCATCTCTGAAATATTTAATCCTGTTCATAATTTCTTTGATTTTCAGCATCCAGTGTTCAGCTTTAGAAAACTCTGGGCCTTCACTGGTCCAGGGTTCCTTATGAGTATTGCCTATCTGGATCCGGGAAATATTGAGTCGGATCTCCGGTCCGGATCTGTCGCTCAGTTCAAGGTAGTATCTCATTAGTATTAACGAGCTTTGGAGTAATTAGTGGATCAATTAGATTTAAAGATATGATTAATTATTTTATAAATATCATTTTAATAAGATTTGCTTATAACCACGCTATTCATGCTTTTTACTCATCTAAAATATGAAATTGATTTGAAAGCATTTTAGTTAGTGTAAACTCACATGTAGAAGTATACATGGAGAAACTTGGGCTAATTTAAAGCTACTTGACAATGAAGCTACAGGGAAGTTAATAATATATTAAAATATAACCAAGGGTGAAATGCAAAAAAGTCATATTTGCTATGGATACCAATGTCAACATATCTGTTTTAGTTGCTATGGAGACTGACATTGGCCTATTTTGTTATAGTTACTATGGATACTAATGTCTGTATATTTTGTTATAGTTGCCATGGATATTGATGTTGGCATATATTGTTACAGTTGCTATGGATACTGACGTCTGTTTTTAAAATTTTTAAGTTGCTATGGATACTGACGTCTGTGTATTTATGTTATAGTTGCTATAGTTACTGAAGTCTGTGTATTTATGTTACAGTTGCCATGGATACTGACATCTGTTTGTTTATGTTACAGTTGTTATGGATACTGATGTCTGTTTATTTATGTTACAGTTGCTATGGATACTGATGTCGGCCACGTTTCTGGGTCTCCTGATGCAGAGGCTGTCGGCACGCCTGGGGGTGGTGACAGGAATGCACCTGGCTGAGGTCTGCTACAGAAGCTACCCCAGGATTCCACGCTTTGTGCTGTGGTTCATGGTGGAAATGCCATTATTGGTAAGGTGCTGTCAAGACTTTTATGGGGGTGTGGTTTGTCAGAGACAACCAATCAAATTCATCATTCTTGAGATACAATATCATACAGGATTCAAGGACATATCAAAGGACAGTTTCTTCAAGGTCATTTTGATAATGCCTGAAATACTTGTCGAATATTACTTTATTAAAAAAGTGTCTAGTAAGTGAGTTGCAGTCAACTGGGGTTTTTTCCAACAGACTTGGAATTGGAAGGAAATGGAGTCTTTATTGTTCCTAGACAGTAGTTGTTAAGTCAGGCCAAGCTTAAAAAATTCTTTGTTTGCAGTTGCCAACCAATAATTTTTAGTCTGGGTAGGAAGGCAGGCAATTTTTTTTTATTTTGAAAAAAAATTGTTTCCACATTTTTGTTAGGTAACATAAAATAGAGTTTTTCATAGGCCGACTATACATGAATAAGCTGCACTCTTGGTATAAACTAATGATTGATGAAGACAAAAATTGAAAATGAAACAGTTTTAATATCCTGAAAAATTGGAGAAAAAAATAATATTACAAAATGGCTAAAAAAAAGTTTGGGTCGGATGCATTTTCAGTGAGCCGGTCAGCAACTGCAAAGAAACAATATTTTATTTTAGGCCTCATTATAAAAATATAATTTTACGATTTTTATTCCAAACTGCATGATAGTGCACTATTAATACACTGTACCATCATAGCAGTTTTATATTTTTGATTTGTTTACAGGATCAGATATGCAGGAAGTGATTGGAACAGCTATAGCATTTTACCTGTTATCTGACGGAAAGTAAGTTTTCCTTATTTACAACACTTAATCTGATTCAATCATATAAAAGATTTCTACCAGTTATTGACAAACAAAACTGATTCAGTCATGAAAACATTTCTACCAGTTATTGACAAACAAAACTGATTCAATCATGAAAACATTACTACCAGTTACTGACAAACAAAACTGATTCAATCATGAAAACATTACTACCAGTTACTGACAAACAAAACTGATTCAGTCATGAAAACATTTCTACCAGTTATTGACAAACAAAACTGATTCAATCATGAAAACATTACTACCAGTTACTGACAAACAAAACTGATTCAATCATGAAAACATTTCTACCAGTTATTGACAAACAAAACTGATTCAATCATGAAAACATTTCTACCAGTTATTGACAAACAAAACTGATTCAATCATGAAAACATTTCTACCAGTTATTGACAAACAAAACTGATTCAATCATGAAAACATTTCTACCAGTTATTGACAAACAAAACTGATTCAATCATGAAAACATTACTACCAGTTACTGACAAACAAAACTGATTCAATATAAAACATTTCTACCAGTTATTGACAAACAAAACTGATTCATTCATGAAAACATTTCTACCAGTTATTGACAAACAAAACTGATTCAGTCATGAAAACATTACTACCAGTTACTGACAAACAAAACTGAATCAGTCATGAAAACATTACTACCAGTTACTGACAAACAAAACTGATTCAGTCATGAAAACATTACTACCAGTTAATTACTGACAAACAAAACTGATTCAGTCATGAAAACATTACTACCAGTTACTGACAAACAAAACTGATTCAGTCATGAAAACATTTCTACCAGTTATTGACAAACAAAACTGATTCAATCATGAAAACATTACTACCAGTTACTGACAAACAAAACTGATTCAGTCATAGAATTATTTGTACTACAGACATGTCTTGATTCAATCATATCACTACTAAGTCAGAAACGTACTGACATTCCCATTTTTTACTGACAAACTTAGAAAATTACTGACAATGTGCTGTCGTTACTGTAAAACTTAGACAATTACTGACCCTTTTACTGCCGGTGCTGATAAACTTAAAAGTGCTGACAATCTTAGTCGGTGCTGAAAAACTTAGACAATTACTGACCCGTTTACTGTCCCTGCTGAAAAACTTAGACAAGTGCTGACATTTACTGATAATTACTGTCCCTATTGTTCTCGCTCTGGGGAGGCTGCAGTGGTGTGAAAATGACTTTGTGTTATACTTTGTATTTAAAAACAGTCTTATTTTAATTTTTGATGAAAAAAAATCCCTGGCAGTTATTATTTTTTTAATCTAAATATTATTGTTATCTGTAAAATAATTCAGAATATGAATTGAAATTAACTATGCGTAAATCAAGTTTAAATTTATGTGTTGAATATATCTATCCCTGTTCAATTAAAGAATTAAAATTAATTAATTATCAAGTTAATTTTCATCTATTTATTTCTTTGCAGACAGATATCTGACTTTAATGTAAAGTCCCCCCCCCTCCCCCGTTTTCACGATCGGGAAGTTGTATCAATTTTCTTTTCACAAACAGGACAGATGTCTCTTGCTAAAAAAGGAAATCTTCTAAATATTGAATAATTACTGATAGGTAATTCAGTTTCCTAATATTCTCGGACATATCTGTACAAGTCATATAATTAATGTAACGTGAAGCGGTCACCCATCCAAGGGTTAAACAGGCTCGCCGTTGCTTAACTTGCCTGACATAGAGGGAGACTCTACCGCATCACCAGAAAAGCTAGCTCACTGGCGAGACAGTATAAGTTCCCTATATACTGTCCGCTACAATTATATACCCCTGTTTAAGATTTCCGGTTTCATTTGCTCATACGGGAGTTCCCCTATTGAACAGTGCAGTGTTCAATATCTAAACTTGTATATGCCTTGTTAATTTTGTCACTTAAAACATTATATCTAAATGAATGGTTGGTTGATCGATTACGCAGGGTTCATAAGTACTCAATATCTGTAAGTCCGAGACTAATAAATAATTATCAGACTAGTAATAAAAATTCATGTACTAGCAATTATAGTAATCTTACGGAAAATATTTATATTTACTACTAGGTCAGCGATAAGACTAATATTAGCAGCAGCACCATTTTTCTCCAATATTTTTCTTCTCTCTCTCCCTCCCTCTCTCTCTCTCTCTCTCTTAAAGATACAAACAGTATTGACACTTTAAGTTACTTAAATACTTGACAAGTGCTCCGTTTATTTACATTGCCGAGGGGGTTAGATCACTATTTAGTTTTTGAACCTAATTTTTAAGTATTTTTTAATCATGATTCAATTTTATCAAAAATATTACATGTTTCATAACTTCCAATTTCCTCCTGTAGCTATCGGTGAATTGGAATTAATTTAATTTTTTGTGCTGAAATTAAATTTCATCTCATTAAAGTAGGTAGGCGTAGGGGGTGTTATGATGTTAACGTAATAAAAAGGCAGAGGGCGGACATGTCTAGTAAACTATTTTACGAAGTAGTGAAATTGGAAGTCATTAGTCCGTCGAACCAGTGCTCACAAATATTTATTCCGAACCCTCTAGCATACATGTATAACCCCCCCCCCCCACACACACACACGTTACATGAAAAAGTATCTAGTACACCGGTACTTGAATATGAATTTTATAAAAATGTGCAAGTTTTGTGAATGATGCAAATTTCTTTGTCCATTTGATCAATTTATACCCGTAATCATTATTTATTTGATTCATGTTTCATTAACATCTTTCCTTTTCATAAGAGTAAGATTAGTCGCTAACTGTAGGTGCCCATTATCTTCCGTGTTGAGTAACCATTCATCTCTCTCTTTCTCTCCCTCCTCTCTCTCTCTCTCTCTCTCCAAAAAATCAATATCGACCCAGGCAAAGTTTAAAATATATTTAAACTCCGGCTGTTTTTTTTTACTGTCATAATATTCTGCATATAAATTGTGTTTGATTTTTAATTATTCTTAATTACTGATAAAAAGTTGAGGAAATATACTATGAACTATTTTTTACTTGATTTGATAATCAAACAAGTTCCTCACTCAACTGTCCCACACACACACTAACACGACTTAACAACAAATATTAGGAACCAGTAATTTTTACAAAACTTTGGATGTAATGTATCCCTTCTCATATTTATTTTTGCTTACATCTTTAAACAATTTGTGCCTTTCCCCGGTTGGTTTTTACATCAATCTTCTTTTTTCATTAATCGTTAATTTTTTCTTACGTCGGTATATTAAAAAAAATATTTATTTAATCTAAGAAGAGGTTGAAGGTTTGTAGATTGCATATTACGTATGTGTTGGTGTTGAATTTCTCGAAATTCAGACTGTCTTGAAGAAGAGTCTACCTGTCGCCGTAATGTTGCGTAACTAACTTTCAGTGAAATCCGGCGAGTGGTCTTCTGTATAATGCTGCAGTGACACCTATTGTCTTCTTTACCCGCTACCGTACACATTTTGGGATCGCCTCAGGTGATTTCTTTTACACACAGGTGCTTCACCAAGTTTCCGATTGTATGTTGAATGATTATGTAATTCGGCTGGATACCAGCTAAACGACTTGAATAATTTTTGACGAATAAAAAGCACAGTGTTACTGTAAAATCATGATACTGGTTTCGATACCGAACAAAGCAATGAAACGTCGATTTATTAAGTTAATTTATTATGTTTACTTTAATGAAATTTATTAATTTATTTTTTTACCTAAACAGATAAAAATGAGTACAAACTAAACACGACAGTATTAATTGTGTGTTCTACTTAAGTAAAATAAATAAGTACATGTTCATCGTTCTACATTTAGTTCGCACGTGCCCCCCCCCCCCTCCCATTTTAATTTGAAAAGAAACTAGATCCATGTGAACGTCTACCGACACTCTAATTGGAAAGAACATTGATATTAATTTCTATCAAAGTTTTGTTTCAGGAGTATGCATTAGACAAATGATGATAATATAAAATGTCATAGTTTAACATGTATTTGAATTAAAATAACACTTTCAGGTGGGGTTCCAGAAAATTCAGATTCGAGAATCAGCTAAAAGATGTACATTATTTCAAAAGAATAATGCGGACAGTAACTAAATCAATGAATGTCAAAGGATCAATGATCAATCCAGGCACCCCTCCCCCTGCCCAATAAATAAAAAAAAATATTTAAATCCCCCGTCTGTCGTTTAATTGTCCAGTGGTTTCTTCTTGCAAATGCTTGGATTCGGGTATGTTTGACTGCAAAAAACAAATGTGGGCGACCCCCACATAATCAAAAATT
Organism: Saccostrea cuccullata; assembly: GCF_032062105.1. Lineage (NCBI taxonomy): Eukaryota > Metazoa > Mollusca > Bivalvia > Ostreida > Ostreidae > Saccostrea > Saccostrea cuccullata. The sequence goes on from NW_026925682.1 coordinate 12,457, forward strand.
TTACATAATATGAAAACTTTAACAAACGCCTTTCCTCAAAAGAGGGCACCCACGGCCTCACCGCGCGCTATGAGTTTATTAAAATTATTCAAACTAATTTAAATAAATCAAATTAAAATTGAATAAAACACATCTAGCCTAACAGTTTAATTCTTTAAATTTATATTAAAGAAAGTCAGGGAGTTAATGTTAATTTTAAAAAAATAATATAAAATGCATGTCATGTAATAAAATTGTTTTATTATAAAAAGGAAAAGACCTCTGTAAAATTTCATATCTCACTACTAAACGAAGATTTTTTTTTTTAATTGCTTATCTTTTTGAAGGTTTTGAAATTTTATCCCTTCTCTTGAAAATATTTTTTTACAAATCAATTTTCTATAAATCGATCAAATAAGCTTCTTTTTTTCAAAGACATCACCTGGACATAGTTAAAAATTATATGAAAAAACAAATAAATAAAATAATAATCTATGTTAAAATAAAAAAAAAAAATCGATTCAATCAATTCCACACCACTGCAGCCTCCCGGAGAGCGAGAACAATAGGGACAGTAATTATCAGTAAATGTCAGCACTTGTCTAAGTTTTTCAGCAGGGACAGTAAACGGGTCAGTAATTGTCTAAGTTTTTCAGCACCGACTAAGATTGTCAGCACTTTTCTAAGTTTATCAGTACCGACAGTAAAAAGGTCAGTAATTGTCTAAGTTTTACAGTAACGACAGCACATTGTCAGTAATTTTCTAAGTTTGTCAGTAAAAAATGGGAATGTCAGTACGTTTCTGACTTAGTAGTGTATAAATCCGTGTGCTACTATAGATACATTCACGCATACGTTTTACTTCAACTATACAGCACAATTTTAGCTAACCTAGCAGAACTCTAGTGAGCTTTTCTTATAACCCATTTTATTATATACCCATCAATTTCCTGGTTTTTGTTACTGTTAATTTTACAGAGTTTGATCCGATTTTCCGGATCACCACACTGGACCTTTCAGAATCCATATCACCACTCTCTGAAACTGATGACGTAGTACGCAAAAACATGACGTTATTTTTCTTGCGCGTTAAAAAGTCCCTTGTTATTATGCTTTGTTTTATGGATAAAAATTATACAATTGAGCTCTAAAGTTTTATTCTGTTATATTTAGCTAGTTATAAGGGGGTATATAATAAATGTATCATTATAACAGTAACTTGATCCGAAGAGCCGTATCACGTCTCGTTGACAGGGGCGGTCATCAGATCAAACTCAACGCTTCGCGTCTCGTTAGATCTGATGATCCGCGCCTGTCAAATCGACGTGATATGACCCTCGGTAATTACTGTATAATAATATATATGTCTGGCATCCATTTGTCAATCTGTTTAACTATCCATCCATTCAGCCGTTTGTCTGAAAATATTTTCAACTTCTTCTCAAAATTGTGGGGAAATATGACTGAATAATTGCCGACTTGGCATATAAACAATAATCATGCAATCAATCCATTTTCTAAAGAACCACTGGGATACATTTAACAAACTTACTACTGTAGCACAATATTTCTGGGTAAAGAGGACTCTTAATTTTAAAGATGAAAGGCCAAGCTCCCTTACTAGGGGATCAAGATTATAAAAAAAAAAGGAAAAAAATGGGTAAGGTCATTTAAAATCTTCGTTATCTTCTCAAACACCACTGGGCCAGAAAAACTGAAACTTATGTAGATACATCCTCAAATAGTGTTGATTCTAAATTGTTGAAATCAAGGCCCACGGGGAAGGGGGGATGGGGGTGCAGATTCAGAAATTCAGTGTTTTCATTGAAATATGATGGGAATAAGGGGAGAATCTCATGTGAACATGGTGAATTATGTATTTATAGTTTATTTTTCTTCAGGGATTCCCTTATATTTTTCCTTTTGGATTTCCCACATGAAATATTTCAAATAAGTTTCTGGGTTTTTTAAACTTTGGTCTACCGGATCCCCCTGTATGCGGGTGTGCTGATCACTATCGTAGACACGTTGTTATTTTTGTTTTATTTCGTCCTACAGGATCCCCCTGTATCTTGGCGTACTGATCACTATTGTAGACACGTTGTTATTTTTGTTTTATTATTTCCTACAGGATCCCCCTGTATGCGGGCGTGCTGATTACTATCGTAGACACGTTGTGATTTTTGTCTTTTTTTTGGCCTACAGGATCCCCCTGTATGCGGGCGTGCTGATCACTATCGTAGACACGTTGTTATTTTTGTTTTTTTTCGTCCTACAGGATCCCCCTGTATGCTGGTGTACTGATTACTATAGCGGACACCTTTACCTTCCTCCTTCTGGACAAGTACGGTCTACGTAAACTGGAGGCTTTCTTTGCATTCCTTATTTTCATCATGGCTGTCACTTTTGGATATGAGGTCAGAGTTGTATAAATGTGAATACTCTAGTGTACTTTTTTCCACGGTGTAACAATTCGGTGGAATCTCAATTTCTGTTGAACCCGCAGGTAGAGAATTACGCGGATTTCTTAGACTGTCCCTATGTACCTTGCATGTATTTTAAGTACGCTTAGACAATTAATACCACACTGAAAAAAGTATTTCTACAGTATTTTAAAGGTACATGCTACAAAAAAATTTTCTTACCCCCCATACAGAAGAGTTATACACTGGTATATTTTTCAATATTTCTATTCAGAAATTTTTGGCTTCAAAATTAAAAGGTAAAAAATAACTCAGAAACTCCATAGTGAGAAAACTTCATACATTTCTAAATTTTCTAAAATAAGAGAGGCACCTTAATTAGCAAGGATATTTGAAATTCAGAGGAAAAAAGTTTGTATTATATGACAAAGCTAAAGATAAGATTACAATATTTATTTAAAGTCGGGTACATCAACAGAAAAATACATTAGCTTTGAACATGTTGAATAGCTATATTTTTTGACTACATAAAAATGTTACATATAATACAACAATCATACATAAAAAACATGAACATGATGAAATGGTACAATGTATTGAAATATTATACGCTACTAAAATATCGATATGACTCTTGGATGCTTTACATTGACAGATGTCATTATTCATCACATTAAGAACAACAGGTAACAGCTTTTTAAAAAGCTTGCCTGACTAAATCAATCGATATCTGCATGAGAAGATTTTGAGCAATACTTTTGTGAGCTTATTAATAAAATATGTCTTTACTTTATATTTTGAGAACCTTAAGTAAATGAAATCTTGATTTTATAGAACTTGTTGAAGAATCATTTCTACACTACAATACTGAAGAGTTGTTATTCGTGGATTGAATGCTAGATGGAAAACTGAGATTTCAATAAAAAAAGAAGCACTTCATAAATTACATTTGTGAAAAACTTCTCAGATTTTTAATAACTTTTGAGGTAAAGCTGAAATAAACTATAGTTACAGTCTATTGAAGACATGTACATAGTTACACGTCTGTTCAGTTTAGGTCTATGGTTTTACTACGCAGTTAAATTACCGGGTAAGGACGTCAAGTCTAATCTGATATCTTACACGTTGGATATCTCAACATATTCCGATTTTCAATGACATGCAGTTGGTCACATGATAACTTAAAGCAAATAGCCGGAGACATTTGGAAAGTCTAATTGTGACGTCATATGAAGTCGCTATGTTGCACTTCAATAACAAAGTCTAAATTGTGCATTTTTCTTTGTAATGTAATAGAAATAAAGATATAAATATAAGAAATAAAATATCATATTTTAGAGTGTCATTGGGATATGACATGAACATGATGAATTTTAAATATCAAATTTACAAAAACGTCATACGGGCGTTATAGAATTTGATCCTTAACTGACTTCATGTCATATCCCAATGCACTCAAAAAATGAAATTTTTTTCTTAAATATCTGTATAAGGAATTCATCAAATTCATATAGTTGGGGATCCAAAATAACTTCGCTATATATCCATGAATTCGCGATATCCGTGTGTTCATTTAAAAAAGTTTTACCGTACTTAACCCTTTGTGTGGGGGAACCCAATATATTGGGTCTGACGTCACAAACGCTTGCGTGCGGGAACCCAATATGTTGGGTCTGGTCTGAAATTAGCGCTTCGTCACATAAAACGTCGTATAAAACGTTAAATAGCTTAAATTAAGAATCTATCAAAATGTATTATACAACTACAACACATTGAAAAATAGGTAATTAAGATGTGAAAATATGCGAATTATTTGTGAAATTGTGATTTAAAGTGAAGGTGTTTCTTTGTTACGATGAAAGTAGTCCGCTATTTTTGGAAACGGGAAAAAAACGCGCATGTAATAAATATCTACCAACTTGCTCAAATATAAAGGAAAAATAAAGAAACAAATCCAAAAATAGTTAAATATCAATAATTCTAATAAATGTGTGTTAGTAATTTAAAATTACTTAGAAATTTTCGATTTTTTTCAGAAAAACTCTGGTTAACTTGACTTGACCTTAACCTTGGAAGTTCTTCCTGTTAAAACGAAAGTAGGATGCACATGCTACTGAACTTCAGTCTGAAGCATATCGAGACTTATATATGGTCGCCAAAGTTCTATATTTTGGACATACCGTGGTTATTATTTGTTTATTTGGTGTTTTGTAAGTAGACATACATTACATCGTTAAATGAAAACAATAATGCGCGAAATTGAACCTGGAAAGTCACAGACGTTTTTCTTTTCCTCAGTGGCCGTGCACGTTGTTTACATACGTAAATCAAGCTTTGCTTTGAAATAAAGGTTTGCAAAAAATAATTTTAAGCATCTTGTTAATTAAAAGCATTTTTTTTTTAACAATAAATAAACAAATAAATAAGTAAATAATTCTTTTTTTAAATCTAAAGACCCATTTCAAAAATGTTGAAAGATAAAAAAGGTTCCACCTAATAAAAGTAATAAATGTGGAGGACCTTGAACATTGTAGAAAATTTTCCAATGAGTTATTGCATTAATAAGTGAGTCAAAAGAGATATATAGAGAATATATATCCATCAACATATTTTTTGATCAAGCAAAATTAATTCATGATACAGGTATTCGAAATATACACAATATGAATTTTATAACTGACAATCATTGAGTCAATTAAGTGGCCCTAATTACACCTAAAAATTCTGGTTTAAAGCTGTTTGATGTTCCATTTTTTGGGGAAAACTTTAAATATTTTCTTATAACAGTATATGATCAATTGAAAATTTTTAGCACAATTAAAAATTTAAAATAAATTGATTTTTTTCTATATAGTGTCTTCAAATGTAAGCTAGTTATCAGAAAAATATTGATGCATTTGATATTGTGCATATACATGAAAATGGTAAAAAGTGATGAAAAAAATTTGAAATGCTGATTTTCCCTGAAATGACTGTCATTTGTGTAAATTGTGGTATTTGTTTTTTTAAATGGTAAGTAATAAAATACCATTTTTATTTCCTTGATGAGGATTATATAGACTCTCAATAATTTAAAACCCAAATTTGTTCCAGGATCTTTGGTATCTTAGAGTTAGATTTTTTAAAGGGCTTTTACTATTTAGTTTACATGGGACCTAATTAGTAAGTGAAAATAATTGGCACTACATGTATCAGAATTTTTTTAAACCAAGTTTAAGAACATTATCAGGGAGAAATTTTCTTTTTCTTTAAAATAGACTTTTGCCAGAATAAAGCATGCGGATTAAATTGCACGTTTCCTCCACTTTTTATTTTTTTTTTATAAAAAACCAAAAACAGTGGTGCCCCAACCTATACATCCACACACAAAATTATAAAATTCACTGGTTAAATAAATGGTATCTCTACAGTTTAAAATTAAGATGAATTGTCATTTTTGTAGGCAAAAGAAGGAGATCAGAGTCTTTAGAATGAGTAATTTGTAAATTGTATGGACTTGCATGTACATCTGTTAATAAATTAAATAAAGCTGGGTAATACAGCAAAACTCCTTTATAAAAAAATTGCCAATTACGGATATAGCAAAGTCAATTTGGATACCCAGCTAAATAAATATATGCCTGAATGATTGAATGAATACAGAAAAAAGGCTTAGATTTACTTAAATTTTTTCTTAATGATGGTCAAAATTTTTTTTTCAAAAATGCAAATTCCTGTACAATTACTTATCAACAAAGATTACATTTTAGTTCCAAAGATATGTTTATTTTTAAATATGAAAATATGAATAGTTACTAAGAATACAAAGAAATCCCATAGTGAAATGAAATATAAATTTCATTACTGTATACAGGGTTATTTTTGCCCCATGTTATTTTCACCCTTTTGAACTTGTGAACAATTTTGCCCTGTTTTAATTAAATTCACCCAGTCATAGTTCTGTTTAAGAAATTATGAGGTGTTTTTAATTGCCCCATTTTAAATTCCCCCATAAGGAGAGGGTGAAAGGGGCAAAAATAAAATGAAGACAAAAATTTCCCTGTATACAGTATTGGGAAATAATTTTTATTTGAAGTAAAAATTCAGGCACATTTAAAACTTGTGTAACAGGAAAGGAGAAAATGTTGGTAACTATGGTTGGACCAGAAATTAACTCAGGAACCCAGCTTCACTAGTCAAGTGCTCTACCAATGAGCTACCCATTATCCCCATAGCACAACCAAAAAATATCCCTCCTTAAAGTTATCTTTATCCTTGCAGACACAACCCAAATTCTTATTAACCCCTCACAGGACTTTCACTTGCAAATCCAGAGGGGTCAAAGCATCAATTTTAAAAGGAAAAAAAGTCGGGTGGGCCGTGAAACTTAAGGGGCCCCTGCATCACCGGGAGATGCTCTACGACTAGCTTACATGACCCCTACCATTAGACTTGCATAAACTTAAAAGTATTTCATAATATATTGATTGATATTATGGTCATATCTTAAAAAATCATTAACTAAAATCAATTGAAAAAAATCAAAACTGTTATTCACCAGTGAACACATTAACAAAGTCATTTTTGAAAACATTATAAATGACTGTTAAAAGGGGCTTAAATTTCTAAAATTTAAAACACTAGTTTTCCTGCTGGCAATTATTGTTGCCCCAAATAAAACTTTAAAATAAATGCCACATTTCTTACAGAGTGAGAAGTACTGTGGGAGGAAAGTTATGAATATGTAAACTTTACAAATAACAGGGAAATGCATTTTCTTCAATAAAAGCAAAATAAAAAAAGATTTAAATTATGAGATATTTAGGGGTGTTAGATACCAGTCATTAGAAAATAAGACCACTAAAACTTAGTGTAAATATTATTTTTTTTTTTTTTTCAAATTTATTTAACATATTGACTGCTTTAATTTGAAAATGAAAACTAGTACACATGTAACAGCAATTAGTTCATTTTTTCCCAAATTTTCTCCAAGATTTCCCAACCTCAAAACTGCATATTCTTTGAGGATCATACTTTCTTATATGATTGCCAATATTTCTTAAAATAATCACTGGTTTTATATTTACAGGCTAATTGAATCTTCAATTTATACTCTTTTTAGTTAAAATCTGAAAAAAAAATCCATTAACGTAAATAGAATTCCTTAAACCTACATGAATATTCCCTTACTAAGTAAGTTAAATGTTTTCACAACATAACGGTTATATATAACTTCGACTTTATATAAGTTATATATATTGTTTAAATTAAATTTATTTTTAACATAATATTAAACTAAAATTGAATTTTTAAACAATTTATATATAATTTTTTTTATCAAAGTGCAATATTTTCTCTGAAAAAAATAGTTAAAATGCTAAAAAGTCATTTTAAAATATTTTTTTTTAAAATTTGGTTTCCACGGCAACATAAAATATTAGATTTTTAAAAAAAAAAGTATAGATTAAAAAACGCAACATTTGCTATATATTTGCCAAATTTCAAGCAAATTGGTTGTCAACAATTTGAGATATTTTTCATTTTAGTACACCATTGTGATAATTTTGTTGATATTACAAAACAACTCAGTCCTAGGTTACAGCACACGTAAAACAAGTCAGCCCCAAAGGGTTAATATATAGTTACTGCGCTAAATTTTGAATACCGTGGTATTAATTTACACTATGTACGCGATCTTGAATTTTCCACGGAAATTTTTCCAAGTGTACTTAATATAATTATAAGGCATACAGTAACAATCTAGGAAATCCTCGTAATTATCTACCTGAGGATTAAACAAAAATTGGGTTCCGCAGGTAATGACCCTCTGGAAAAAAATATGTCTACAGTACTCCAATTTATGTACATGACAGCTCAACTATAGGCACATTTATTTATTTTTATTTTGAACATTGGTTTTGTTGTGTCTATTAATGTTTTTGACTGTTTTCAGTTATTTTAATTGTTAAGCCTGATCAGCCTACATTACTTAAGGGGATGTTTATTCCATACTGTTTTGTCTGTTTACAGTATGTAATAGTTAAGCCGGATCAGCCCTCATTACTTAAGGGGATGTTTATACCGAACTGTTTTGTCTGTTTACAGTATGTTATAGTTCAGCCTGATCAGCCCTCCCTTCTTAAAGGGGATGTTTATACCGAACTGTTTTGTCTGTTTACAGTATGTTATAGTTCAGCCTGATCAGCCCTTCCTATACTTAAGGGGATGTTCATATGAACTGTTTTATTGTTTACAAAGTTATAGTTAAGCTGGATCAGCCCTCCCTCATTAAGGGGATGTTTTCCGAACTGTTTTGTCTGTTTACAGTATGTTATAGTTAAGCGGGATAGCCCTCCCTCCTTAAGGGGGGTTTTTTCCGTACTGTTATATCTATTTACAGTATGTTATAGTTAAGCCGGATCAGCCCTCCCTATACTTAAAGGGGGTGATTATACCGTACTGTTTTGTCTGTTTACAGTATGTCATAGTAACCTATAGCCCTTATTCTTAAGGAGATGTTTATACTGAACTGTTTTGTCTGTTTACAGTATTTTAGTTAAGCCGGATCTGCCCTCTCTACTTAAGGGGATGTTTTTCCGTACTGTTTTGTCTTTTACAAGTAATAGTTAAGCCGGATAGCCCTCCCTCCTTAAGGGGATGTTTATACCGTACTGTGAGGATTGGGGCCGGAGCAGGTTCTACAGGCCGTGGGGATTATAGGAGCCATCATCATGCCTCACAACATCTACCTCCATTCTGCCCCCGTAAGGTGTGGATCTCTTCATTAATATCTTAATAAACATGGGACAAAGTTTTTCCCAATTTCATAGAAATTTCCTTGTCAGTAACTTATTAGTTTTCAAGATTTAAGCACAAAAAACTTTTAAAATTATCCATTGTAATGTAGAAACAAGGCCCAAATATAATTAAATCCTTTTTTTAATAACCCATACCTTTATCATGGTGAGGGATATATTTTTTGCATTTTGCCTCTACTCTAACTTCAAAATATAAGAAATTGATGCACATATCTGTCATATTGCCTACTCAGTATTTCTCAGTCATCATACAGTTTAACATAATTATCTCATCATACAGTATAACATAATTATTTCATCATACAGTTGTAACATAATTATCTCATCATACAGTATGTTACATAATTATCTCATCATACAGTATGTTACGTAATTATCTCAGCATACAGTATGTTACGTAATTATCTCATCATACAGTACGTTAGTAATTATCTCATCATACAGTATGTTACGTAATTATCTCATCATACAGTATGTTACATAATTATTCAGCATACAGTATGTTACGTAATTATCTCATCATACAGACGTTAGTAATTATCTCATCATACAGTATGTTACGTAATTTTCATATACAGTATGTTACGTAATTATCTATTATACAGTATGTTAAATAATTATCTCATCATACAGTATGTTACGTAATTATCTCATATACAGTATGTTACATAATTATCTCATTAAACAGTTGTTAAGTAATTATCTCATCATACAGTATGTTACGTAATTTCCTCATCATACAGTATGTTACGTAATTATCTCATCATACAGTATGTTACATAATTATCTTTTACAGTATGTTAAGTAATTATTCATCATACAGTATGTTACGTAATTATCTCATCATACAGTATGTTACGTAATTTCTCATATACAGTATGTTACATAATTATCTCATCATACAGTATGTTACGTAATTATCTCATCATACAGTATGTTTCATAATTATCTCAGCATACAGTATGTTACATAATTATCTCATCATACAGTATGTTACGTAATTATCTCATCTTACAGTATGTTACGATTATCTCATCATACAGTATGTTACGTAATTATCTCATTATACAGCATGTTACGTAATTATCTCATCATACAGTATGTTATATAATTATCTCATCTTACAGTATGATACGTAATTATCTCATCATACAGTATGTTACATAATCAACTCATCTTTTTTTTAGTCTCGAGATGTAGATCATCTAGAGGGATACGTCCGAGAAGCCAATAAGTACTTTTTGTTAGGAGCCATTGCATTGTTCGTATATTCCTATAATGTGTTGTGATCAGTATTTGCAGAAGGATTCTAGGGGAAAAATGTCACGGAAGTGGTAATGGTCAAATATTTAATTTTTTTTCACTCAATTGAGGAATTTTGTTGTATGTTTTGTTTTAAAATAATTTATGGAAATATCTATTAATGAGTGTTGTTTAATTTTGTTTTAGTATATAACTGTTTAAAAGTTGGTAACCCTCATGCGTCCATTTTCAATGTAAGTATGACGGGGTTAAGTTCCTAACATTGGGAGTTAAAAGTCTTCCATGTTCATGATGTCGCTAATGTTGATCAAATTTGAATGATTCATGCAATGGTTAGATCTGACAACTTTTCTGCTTTTCTTTCATTCAAACTTTCTTAAACTAATGGCGGGAATTTTGTAGAATAGTTTTGGGGGATATGGGGACCAAGTTTTACATTTTATTACTCTTTGTGTTGATTATATTTGATAATGTATATTAATTGTTATATAATTATAATTCCAATCTTAATTTTATTTATTGATTTCCTGTATTTTGATTGGACGAAAACAAATTCAAGAAAAAGTTTACACATGATGAATTCTTCGATCAGAACTACTTTCTTGACTGTTGTAAAAACAATGAAAACGCAATACTTCTAGTCTGTTTTATAGTTAAATTATGATTACAAGAAACTTGAAATAAAAAAAAGAATGAAGGATCACCTGAATGAATGAAACAGAGATAAACAGGACTGACAGACGGTAATATCATGTTTATGTCACTGTGGGACAGATGTAAATTTTTAAAAAAAATCGCTGATCATGCTGTCATTTTTAAATTTTCCATATCAGCTCAGTTGGTATGGTTGTGATAGGGAAAAGAAACTCCTCAGACTCTTGCCTTTTTAGCATCATATTCATATGTTTACATCCCTACAGATCCCATATTCTCCCTAAATCTTTGAACGAACCAGAGCAAATCGAGGACGTCGTCGGTCTGCTACTTTCGTTATGACGTTGTTGTTTATGTCAACATGGCCATGGTCAAACACGAATTATTCTGGAGAATACGATATTTAGGATATTTGTTGACTTAAACAACAATCAATATTTTTTCTAAGTTTATTTATTGATTGTTTTAAATTTATTGGATTTTATCGATATTCATCTTGTATACGTTTCTTTGCAGCATAAAGTATTCCTAGGCCGTCCAAAATAACGGTTTTGGCGGCCTTAAAGGGAAATAATTTTAATAATTTAAAAAATTCGTAATTAATTATAAGAATTAAACGTTCTTTTTTTTCAGAATTTATTGATGTGTAAAATCTCCTTTTTTTCACAAACTTTACTTTTGTATAAAAAGGCAGAGTTTACACATCATAAAATTTGAAAAAAAAACGTTTAATCCTATAATATCTGTATTTATTACACACTGAATTGTCCAAGAATTTTTTTCCTGATCGTAAACAGGAGCACACGGCCAGTGTGACCAATTGGGGAGATGCTCACTCCTCCATGGCACCTGATTTTTTGGAGGTCTATGTTTGATCAACAAAATTCAATAACTTGTTTTGAGTTTTTTTTACAATTTAAATTTAGACCAAAAATGGATGTTGAATATTTCGAGGGGTGAGTATACAGTAGTCTGCTTGAATATAAGAACCCATTCAAATTCATTTTTTATTTTTTTTTTCAAAAAGAGACATAAATATTAAATTTTTGAAATAAAAGAGAATTATTATTAATGTGACACAAGAAATATTTTCTGAATCTTTATATTTTATGAAATCAAATTGAATGTTATAATTTTTTGTTATTCATGTGACATTTATTTTAGCGCTCTACTCTGTGGTAATGAGTTGAAATACGTATACATTTTGTACCTGTCATGTATTTTAATTGCATTGACTGTCTGTTTTTATGGATATGAACATGTTACTAAAACTTTTAAAAATCTAATAATAAAAAAGATTAATGAGTGATCAATGATTCTCCAAAATATTCTGAAATACTGCCAATGTGATTTTAAACATTTATTCAGTTTCATAATCGCACTGAAATTGTAAAATTCATATACTACATGTAGTATTAGTTTCGGGGTTTTTCATTTGAGGAAGCTGTAACCAGGATGTAGCATCGTATGCCCCCCCCCCCCCCGTTGCAACATCCCAGGTAACATATTAAATCTTGTCTGTCAACTAAAATGGGATGAATTGCTTAAAGTGAAAAAAAAAAAATAATTCCAATTTCAATAAATGACTTTTGTATTATTAGGGCGTGTTTCTGGGTTGTCAGTTTGGGTTGGCAGCTATGTATATTTGGGCAGTTGGAATTTTAGCAGCAGGTCAAAGTTCAACAATGCTGGAACCTACACAGGACAATTTGTGATGGAGGTATATTGCACAATTACTTCATTTTAAAAGGAAAGGATGATGTGACATAACTGCTATCTGGGGCCCCCTTTTTTCCCCGACGAATTATATTTAATCTACAACGATGTTAGTTTTAAAAAAGAGTGAATAAATACGACGCCTTTTAATAGTTTCAATGTTTAGAAACATTTTAATTATAAGGAATACTGCATTATCTTTGATTTTTTAGACCCTATCACAGCTAAATTCGGCCCGGTTTTGATAAAAGATTGAACTAAACTTGTACGCGTACGTGTACTTGTAATTTTGACGTACACGTTATTTTTAATTTGTCTGTTGAGATTTTTATGAGGTGTAACATGTACGTGTACACCACGATCGGTGTCTCTGTTTGAACTATTTAGAAGGTTTTTCGTCGTAGTTTGTAAACAAAACTTAATGAATATAAGTGCTCATGAAATAAATATTCTATATAATGTATAACAATCACATTTTCACACTTAAATTGGCTAATTTTTATTATTAAAGCTACACGTTTTCACTTACGTGTAGATTCCATTCTACAAGTTTTACGAACGTGTAGCAATCTTGACGTCACTAAAATTGATGACGTAATACACACAGAATTTCGGTTATTCCCCTACTAGACGTACCCGTACACGTACACGTTGGAAATCTCAACCTCTCTATTATTTTCTTTTATGGCAAGAGAATGGGCAGGTCTTAGTACAATAGAGGGATATGCGTGTCCGAGAAGACCTTATATGGCTGTTGTTATTATTTCGCACTTGTCATTGTCCAATCCGATGACGGAAAAACAAAACATGCTGGTTTACTACGTGTACATTTTTTCGCAGACACTGGGTTTTTAAAAAAGGGTAAAGCCACGAACCATCGAAATACGCCTTAACTAAAAAATCAATAGAATTTCAATAAAGATAGTGTAGACTTGTAGCTTTTCATAACTGTTTTCCTTTTTTGATATCTATAATACTTTTTTTAAGAAGAGATTTGACAGTATGGCATTGTTTTGAATGAAATTTACATGAGGAACGTCATTATTTGTAACGTAACGTCATAACATCGTAAAAAGTCCTTTGCCATAGAACATTCAACATTAACTGCTTACTTTTTAACCCCAGCGATACAATTATAGTTCTTTATCCAAAAATATAGTTTTTAAAAATATG
>NW_026925683.1:0-26475 GCF_032062105.1 Saccostrea cuccullata
TGAAATACTTTAATGAATGTTTATCCAGTGCTTAAAAAGACGTGAAGAAAGCTACTACTCTTAACTTAAATTGTCTTTTATTCTTGCCACAGCCAAAACTTTTTCAAGATACTATGCAGTAAAATGATTCTTTTTCAGCTTATAATTTCCTTGCATTATATACACAAATCTAAATAAACATACCTCCAAAAAAAACCTCCTCCACTATTTCTCCATCACGCTGTGGCACATATTTCTCTGATAGATCTTTCAGCAGCTGTATCAGGTCTGCTGTTTTGTTTTCATTGCATTTATACAGTCCAAGAGGAAACTAAATAAAAAGGTAGGATGTAAAGATCTCATAACAATCAACTTTAAGCCTGATATGCTTTCTTTCATATTTTATTTTATGTATGTTAATTGTTGCATTTATGACTATATGCCAATGTTTGATGGTGTTGTCAATAAAATTAAAGAAATCCTCTAAAATTTCTTTTGTCTTAGATGAAATTGTTCATTTTAGTTATCTTAAAAGACATGATTAAATGATATACATGTACCTGGGTAGTTTTCATTCCACAGTAAGAGCTGTATTTATGCTCACGATGCACTGGATACACATGCCGGAAATGCTCTTCCAGTTGAGGCATATTTGACAACACAGAGGTTGCAAATATAAAGGTCAATTCTTGAAGAAGTTTGTCCTGTTCTTTTTAAATTTTTTAAATTTTTAAATTTTTCAAATTTATCTATTTTAACATCAATATGCACTGTGCAACACAGTTCCAAAAATCCAGATAATTTATTGGACCAGCATGCAAAATTCATATCAAACCATTTTCCCCCAAATAAATGAAGAATCCTTCCCAAACTTATGAGTTAGGAGTTTATGCTGTGTCATGTGGCATGATAAAAATTCATTCATTTTTTTCATTTGGTTAGAAAACAATTTCGAAGAAGTATAATTGAACTGCCTAAACTCTTGTACAAGTCAAATTGAACCATTTTGGATGTCCTGATTAAATCTATTTTAGGCATAGAGCAACAGAAAGAGTTTGTTTTTTTTTTAAACTACACCATGTTCATAATGCATGTACCATTTCTCAGCTATTTTTAATATACAATTATACATACAAATTAAATATTCAGTACTTATAATCATCAGCTCAGACAATTACATGTTCGAGAATCTGTGTCAATACTCATGGAACAAATGCTCACTGGATACATATCAAAATATCACTTCAACATAGAAAATTCTATTTACTCCAGGAGCCGTTGACTTTTAAAGCATCATACCGGTGACTTTTCATACCAATTTTACAAAGATCATTTCCAAGGAGGGGTCCAAGGTCACTTTTAGTACAATTCACTGTTATCTTTTGACTGACAGTAAGGTGTGGTATTCTTGATGTTATATATAATTAGCCTCTAAAATTTACACAGCTTTCATTCATTGTTGAAATATATGTGGCCATACATATATGAGAAAGAAGTAAGGGATTAAGTTGTCTCATCATTGTCAACAACTATTTGTTGTTCCGAGAATACCACGTCTTACTGAAAGTCCAAGGATGACAGAGAATTGTACTGCTTGGTTTAGTATGTACATTTAATAAAAAACTGCCATTTCCAGGGGAACACACACACTCTTTCCTAAATCCACCATGAAAATTTCAATCAAGAAGCATCCTATAAAAATTATTCTATGGAAAACGAGAAAAAAAATTATAAGTGCTGAAAATAATTATTGTGTAAGGGTGATTTTGACAGCTTGGTCAGAGTACATCAAACAAATAATTTTTTTATTTTACTAACTTAACCCTTTTAATTATGAACTCTTTCAGATAATTCATTTTATAACCTTATTGATTTTAAAGATACATAAACAGTAACCACATACTTATCTATAGAATAAATGTTACATTTCTTTCTCTTTTTCAATAATTTTCTAGTCTTGATTCACATTTTCAATAATAGCACCATAATATTCATACATGTATTAAGAAGCTTGTGTCTCACATCTCATAATACACTGTATATGAAAGTAAGGGTTTGTCTGGGCATGTTGAGTGAGTTTAGACAGATGGGCATATAAGATTACTCAAACATGTCACCGTAGAATGTGTTCATATTTTACTAATTAATTTTCAAAGTTTTAGTAATGATGCACTCAATGCAATTCCAGTCATCAACTATGGAGTTTGGTGTTTAGAATTTATTAAACGAATTTGAGTTAGCCTAGGTACGGAAAACCTAGTTAGAATAATCTAACTGTGTCTCGGTAAACCACAGTTAGAATACGTCCCATATACTTGCAACGTAGCAAATCGGAGCGGATCCGCTCCGAAACGATTTTGAAGAATATAAAATGATTTGCACTGGGAATAACTACCAAAATAATCAAAACAAACCTTCTTGAGATTGCTTATGCCTTTTATCCCAAAAAATAATCAATATAAATACGTAAATCCAATTAATTTTCTCAACGTTTTTCTCTCCATTCAAATGTTTACATTCGGAACTCTCTAGATTGTTCCTAGTAAATGCACTATCGCCCGTGTTTCTTTCTGCTACATTTCGAATACACGGAACGAATTCTATCGTTAAACCGGGTCCGTAGGACAATATCATTTTAACGATAGAACATTCTATCTACGGAAAACCTAGATCAGACATTACAAAGTGGAAACACTGAACATATTCATCTCCGCTTACATACATTTTATCTATTTGTACATGGATAAAAACATGATAAACAACTTGCACCTTACTTAGACAGATCCGAGCTTTTCCTTTGATCAGAAACCAGACGTTAAAGAGATGTGGCAAACAAACCACTTATTTGTATCTATGAATAGCGAAAAATGTATTACGTAGACACAAAAAGTAGTAAAATGTGCCACTTCTCTCATTTTTTAATCAAATAAATCGCATCCAAACGACCAATGTTGAAACTGAAAGTGTTTTCTTCTTTCACTTCCGTCATAACGTCACACATGCGCATTAACGGTATATAGAATATTCCGAAGATTGAACCCGATTAATATAATGCTTGTAAATCGCGAAAACGAATTATTGGCCGTCTCTGCATTAAATATTCAACTTATAATTCAAACCATACTTATTAATTTTCTATTAACGATAGTTTTAAATATTTAAAGCGATTTTTGCACCCAAATCATAAAAGTATAGATGTTATGAAGATTTTTCAAATAATCATTTTTCAGCAAATTTGGTATAAAAATGTGAAATTTTCTTGTTTGATGCCCGCTGCCCCACTTAATTTTTATGCCATATAAGAGAGAGACTATTGGAAAATAACGTGTTAATTTTTAAAAGAAATCTGTAGTTAGAATACCAAGCAGCAATTTATTTTTACTAACAATGAACTTTATAATTTTGAGCTAAATATGTTTAATTTGCCCTAGAAAGTAATATTAGGTGGATCAGCAGATTAAAAAAATAAGTAAACCGTTAAACAACCATATTTTCTCTATAATTCATATGTTAAAAAAATTCTTTTGCTTTTACACTTAGAAACCTAGCATAAATATCTTAATTAGAGCATTTCCGTAATTTCACGAAACAATGTCTATTTTTAGTAACAATCCTTTCAAAAGGAGGCCCGTTTGACCCCAAAATTTACACTGATCTAGAAAGGACAAATACTCAGTTAAGATTCTGAAAAGTTTCAACAAAATCTGTAGTTCCGTTATTTCTATAGGATGGTATGGATCTTTACCTTAAAACTAAAAATAAGGTAAAAATCTTTTAGGGATATAGGCTACAAAATCAATGTGTCTGTTAGACAATCACTAAGACTGCTGTGAAATTACTATATATTCTGCAGCTGTTATATTCTACTATGTGAAAATTTAACTCTGCTTTAAATTTCTGTCAGTGTTAAAAAACACAAGTGAATTAGCACAGTTCATTAAATTTGACCTACTTGTTCGTGTGTCTTGGGAGAAGCCCGACCTCTTTTTTTACGGGTGGAAGATCCTGGCGTTTTGGCCCTATTTCTTTTCATGTTCTCTTCGAATGTTGTCAGTATGTCTTTTATTTCTTTTTGGTACTTCAACACTTTCTCAACCTTCCCAAAGCACCTTACACAGACACCTTCAGCGTTTGGGGGAAGATCAGTCTGTATGACATCCCGAATAGCTGTCTGCTTTTCTTCGGTTAACCTAAGTTTAAGTTTCACTAATTTTTTTATTTGTATGTTGCCTTCGTTGTCTACTTCTTTTACCACAAAAGAAAATCCGCAGAGACAACATGCATTCGTTGTACTGTAAATCTTCTGTGGCGTCCTCGCTACTTGCGGAATGGCCGCGGCCATATTTTCTCCATGCGGAACACCTTTGGTTGTATTAATAATATCACGCCTATTCCGATAACGAGAATCTGAACCGAAGATTCTCTAGCCAATGCGCTGATTGGTGGATTGAAAAGGTCACTGGATTTGACCTACAAATGGGGTTTCGTTAGATCTTTGTGTAGCGATCAAACTGGAGCGGATCAAAGATCTAATTTTAATCAAACTGGAGCGGATCAAAGATCTAATTTTAATTAGATTGAGATATCGATAACTATATATATAAAAAGAAAATACATATTGCCTCACTGAGAAAAAATAATTAAAATATAGATACTAACCAGTAATCCGGGCGTGCAGGTGGAAACAATTCAGTTATTCTTCCATTGTTTTTATGTCTTTTTTAATTGAAGTCTTTGTGTTCTTCAACCATCCACACTTAATGTCAGTCTTGCTAACACATTTGTATCTGTGAAGTTATAACTCATTGTTTACTTAAGTATCATATTATCAGCCTTCTGGCTCATAAATGAAAAACATGTAAATAATCTTGATCAATCATCAGGTCATTAGACTTTTTATACTCAGGCTCTGACAAATCCCATTGCCCGACGCCCGGGGCTAGTGAATTTTAGAGGACACCCTACAGCAGGCAAGTGAATTTTTAAAAGGCACTTGCCCGCGGGCAAGTGATTTAAAAAATAATCAATCAATAAATATTTTTTAAAATGTCATAGTTTTCCACGAAATTAAAATTATTTTGCTATAAGAGTTATCTTCCTTTGTTTGTCACACTTCGTATGCGAACCAGTTTAATTGTGTCATCATTATGCAATTCATTACAATTAAGTTTTACCGAAAGTTTTAAGTACCGGTACATGTATTTGTACTTAATTGAAAGTGACAAATTGGCATTGGAGAAATGGAGAAAGTTTTGACAGTTATATGAGGCAGAAAATGATCGAAAGCCAATGATAAGTACATCGTCCATAACAATTAATGTTAGTGAAAAACTCAGTACAAAATCGTCTAAGCATATCAGGTATGAGAAGAAAAAAAATAAATGTCCGAAACGATTATTTTAAACAAATAGCAGATATCATGACTATAGCTGAAATATGATAGCAATTTTACGTCTCTATATGAAAGAAAATATTATTCTGGAACGGGACATAAAACAGCATACCATCAATCAACAGATTGTATGGTACATAGTACTTATTGGCAGGTGGGTTTAAATGTCGCCAATATTCAAAATAATAATTCTAGGCTAATTTTTTTTTTTCGATTAAGAGACAAATTAATTCATTATGATGAATATAAAGTGCTGGTGGGGCAAGTAAAAATTGAAGTAGGGCAAGTGAAATTTGACTATGCACTTGCCCGTGGGCAAGTGCTTGAAAAATCTATTTGTCAGCCCCTGATACTTTATAATATGTTAAATGTACTGTAAATCACTTTTTATTCACAAGAACTTTATTTTCGCATAATTACCCAAGACAAATGCTCAAGGAAATATGATTCTCGCATATATTAGTATTCCTGGAGATTATATAAAGCAATCACCAAATTTGTAAAAATTTTATCTCGCTAATAAAGAGGCAATGACTACCTCTTTAAAATAAGGTGTCGCGAAATTTAATGATCTACAGTATCTCTTACCCATAGAGTAATGCAGAGGCAACATGATGACATTCATATTTTCCCAAGGGACACTCGCAAGATGTGTTTGAGACTTCATAAGAATTTCCTAAGTTTGCCTGTATAAACACAATACAATAAAATAACAAATACCATGCTCATGAGTTTGAAAAGATGTCTACTACATGTATATCATCATTTACGATTCGGAAATTTAAATATTCGTCATATTATCCCCAAAAAAGATGAAATTAAACTATTACTTCAAAACAGACAAACTTTAGATATTTTAGGTTTATGTGAAACATTTTTGACTGAGCAGATAGGCAACTCTGAATTGAATATTGAGGGCTTTGTCTTTGAAAGAAAAGATCGTTTACTAAGGGCAGGTGGTGGAATCTTAATATACATTTCAAATGAAATTTCATATAAACGTAGAGCTGATTTAGAAATCAGTAACATTGAGACAATCTGGCTAGAGATAAATCTGAAAAATTCAAAACCTATATTTTATTGCTCTGCTTATCGTCCACCATCTGCCCCCTCCTGCTGGGCGGAGGACCTAGCAAGGGAGGTGAACCGTGCCTCCTGCTGTGACGATACTGAAATAATTTTATCAGGTGATTTCAATATTGATCTAATGAAAGACCCCCCACAATACTGGGCATCTGCTTTAGAGGAGTTTGGACTTTCACAGATAGTTACTGTTCCTACTAGAATAACAAGTACCTCAAGTACCTTAATTGATCATTTTTATACAACGAAACCAGAAAACATATGTGAAACAAATGTACCCCCTATTGCTATATCTGACCACTACCCTGTATGTTTGACACGGAAAACTAATTGTATACAGCGTAGAGGAAAACATACTGAAATCCAATATCGAGATTTTAAACAATTCAATGAAAATGAGTTTTTAAGAGATTTAGAAAATGCAAATTTTAACTCACTTCTTGAGCTAAAAGACACAAACGAGATCATGAATAAATTTTATGAATTATTTAATGATATTCTTAACAAGCATGCCAAAGTAAAAACTAAAAGAGTCAAGACTGAAATTCGACCTAAATGGCTTACACAGGAAATAAATGATGCTAGACATTTACGTGATACATACCACCTACAAAGAAATTCAGAAAATTACAAATTTTGGAGAAATAAAGTCACACAATTAATAGATCAAGCCAAATCAAAGTATTACAAATCAGCAATTGAAGATAGTTCAAGTCCTAAAGAAATGTGGAGTTATTTAAACCAATTGGCATCAGATTCAAAAAATTTCACACCTACCCGTATAACACAAAATGGTACGGATTTCGAAGATTTACAGGATATTGTTGATATTTTTAACAAACACTTTACTGAAATATCCTGTAAATTATTAGCAGATATGTCAGTAGAAAGTTTTGATTCAGAATTATTAAATAGTTTTACAGAAACTAAACTAGGGAAAGAAAATGTTTTCAGTATAAATCATATAAGTGAGTTTGAAGTATTAAATATGTTGAATACACTTGATGTAAACAAGTCAGCCGGTATAGATCTGATTGGACCTCGTCTTCTAAAGCTTTCGGCAAATGTTATATGCAAATCTATTACACATCTTATAAATACTAGCATCACTAATGGAGTGTTTCCATCCCGTTTAAAACAAGCAAAAGTTACTCCTATTTTCAAAAATGGCGACCACGCAGATCCAGGGAACTACAGACCGATATCCATTCTTCCAACATTATCAAAATTAGTTGAAAAACACATAGCCAATCAGATACGTAACTTTACCTCTAGCTTTAATCTCTTATTTAAATCACAATCTGGATTTCGAGAATTTCACTCATGTCAAACGGCTCTAACAAAACTTACAGATAATTGGCTACAAGCTATGGACCAAGGAAATTTAGTAGGCATAACTTTCATCGATTTTAGCAAGGCATTTGATTTGGTTAATCATGATATTCTTATAAGTAAACTTCAATCATATCACTTTGACCAAATGGCTATTAAATGGTTTCAATCTTATTTAACCTCAAGGTCTCAGTGTGTAAAAATAGGTACATATTCCTCTGATTTTTTGCCCGTCACAGCAGGAGTGCCCCAGGGATCTATCTTAGGTCCCCTATTATTTTTATTGTATATAAATGATCTCCCTTTACATGTAAATAGAACAGATATTGATATGTTTGCTGATGATGCAACCTTACATACATATCATAAAAATGTAGAAGATATTGAAAATGCCCTAAACTCTGATTTGTGTCAGATAGAAAATTGGTGTTCCAAAAATCAAATGGTGTTAAATACCAACAAGACAAAATGTATGCTCATGGGAACTCAACAGAGAAAATCAAGAATAAATTCCCCTGAACTAAATTTATATGCGTCAAACAAATTAATTGAAAATGTTGAATCTGAAAAGCTTTTGGGAGTACATATTGATAATTCATTGCGCTTTAATTATCATATTGACTCAGTTTGTAAATCTTTGACTTATAAATTGTATACTTTACGCAGAATTAAGAAGTTTCTTCCCTTACACACGAGAAAAATATTTTATAATGCATACATTCTGCCTTCTTTGAATTATTGTCTTACTATTTGGGGTAATGCGCCAGGTGCTGGCATAGATAGAGTTTTTAAATTGCAAAAAAGGGCAGCCCGGATTATTTTAGATGTAGCTTATGATGCCCCTTCACTACCATTATTTGAAAAACTTGGATGGCTGACCATTTATGAGTTAATTGATTTTCATAATTTCATAAATATGTATTACTGTACAAAACACTTCATGGTATGGCACCAACATATTTAAGAGACTCCTTTGAATTTATTTCCTCTAATAGTTATGTTCTACGATCTGAAACGAAATATGACCTTCATCTACCAAAATATCGAACAAATCAATTTAAAAATTCTTTTCATTATTCTGGAGTTCATTTATGGAACAAATTACCTTTGCATATCCGTTTCTCACCAACTGTACAAACTTTTCGTAAAAATGTAGAAAAATTCATTATAACATGTAGAAACTAAAAGTTATATAATTTCATGTTCTTGAATCAATCTGTATATGTACATGTTTTTTCACGTCACGTTGTATTATTTATTATAATATTGTAAGATGTTTTTAATATTGTATTATTGTGAATGTGTTTAGAGGGCCCCGAGGAAGACTAGTGCATTGCACTAATCGGGTTACCCTCTTTAAATAAAGTATTATTATTATTATTATTATTATTATACTACCTACTGTACAAATATCTAATATTTAGACTTGGTTAGTTAGTACATCTGTCAATATGTTTTATTCAAAATAACCAGCAATGATGTATCAAATGTCCTTTCTATTTTTCGAATTTTTATGTTTTATATGTTAAATATGAACACCTTCGAAGCACAGGACTCCCCCCCCCAACTTTCCGATATCCATTTATCTTCTGCATGATGTTACTGGGACATCGGGAGGGGTGTCTGGGGAAACCTCACAGTGTCTTATTTCTACAAGCTTTACAGACTGCAATATGTTTTCAGTATTGTCTAATATTGTCAGAGATGTTTACGTAAACGTACACAACACTCAACAGCCTTCACACTTACCGTGACTTTATATGATGTGTTCCTCATCGAAGCTTGAATTACCGAATGGATTGTTTTAGTCTCTTGATCAAATAAGAACTTAAGAACGTGGTTACTAATAACGGCGTTATCGGACTTTCTCATTAATTTCGGTTTTTCGGCTGTATAGTTAGCCCAATATTGTATTGATATAGCCATGTTTGTCACCGGAAATGCATCACCGGAAGTGATGCTAAACGAGACTTACGGCCCCTATTGTATGGCGTGCTGTTATCATTAAGAGTCAAAATCAGCAAGCATCGAGCATTGAATGGAAAGTCAAAATTTTATTTTTTCAAAAGTTTTTGGTATATGAAAGATTTTGTCCTACCTAATGCTAAAACACAATTAAAATTTTTTCGAAAGTATGAAGGGACTGGTATCCAAGGAAATTCATTTCCTTAGCAACGGGTTCATAAATCCTCATGAAAATCAATGATTTTTAGACAATTTTCTATGAATATGTTTTCTGAACGTGATAAGATAAGGTATTTTGGTTACTTTATTTGTTAAAAGATGGAATTACTTTATTCTCCAAAAATAGGAAAAACAAAATTTCTGTAGTCATATTGTTGCCAAGACAACTGAAAAAAGAACATGGCGTCAATGCTAATTAATTTTGAAAAAATGACATATGTTTATCACTATTTACACAAAATCTACAACCACTACTGGAAAAATGAATGATGTGATCTTGGTAGGGGTTATCTATATGTAATATCTATACAATAAAATTTGCAGGCAACTTTAGTAGAAAAAAGTTACAAATGGTTAAAATGTGTGACAATCTGGCATTTATAAGCTGTTTTGAAGGGACGGGGTAATTTGAATACAAGTACAGTGTCCATTATATTGGTCATATTTGTTCTGATCAAAGCATACTCATAATTTTACTATTGTTGATAAATAAATGCATATTTAATTTCAAAAGGAATTTTACATTCCTCATAAACGAAACTTGGAAAAGGGGGGGGGGGGGTAGGAATCACCTTGTTCACCAATCCATATGTATGTAAAATTTTGCCTTGTCCATAACATTTCAATGAAGTTCCACTGAAAGTTCATACTTGATATTAAGATTGCTTGTGATCTAGAGATGTGTCAAAAACTTTACCCACGGTCATTTGAACAAGTTCAAGGTCATTGGTAGAAGAATAGTGCAATCTTTGCCCATTCTGTAACATTCTAATGAAAAGACTTGAAGTTTCATCTCGGATATTATTTTTGAGCTGTAGGTTTGTCATGACCTTGAAGTTCATTTGGACATGTTTGACCTTGACTCAAGGACATAGCTTTTTCAAGGTCATTGCAGTAAAAGTTTACTATATGAGTTTGGCACATTTACATATTTATTGGAAGTTTGTGCTCAACACAACAGTTTCACTACCAACATGTATGACTTGAGAATACATATATGTCATAGTCATTTTTGGTATGTATATCTGCACTAGCAAAATTTTAAAAAGGTTTTAAATTAATATTTGGACATTTTTTGAAATAAAAACATTTAATGCAATAGCATTTTTTTTATGAGCTTGCTCACAATAATTATAGTTTATGAAAGAGAGTCACTATGACAGCTCACATAATTTTAAAGTAAAACCATATCAATCAGGCATGTAGCATTAGGTTTGGGTTGGGTAGGGGGATGACATCCCCACCTAATTTTTTTCTCAACATAACCTTATTTTTACCCCCCCCCCCCCGTGAGTTTGGAGAATTCCCCCCCCCCTTTTTTTACTTGCAGTTTTATGCCTATCCCAGACCATGCACTTTCAAAAATGATACCATGTCTGTCAAGAATGAATGACTGAAACCTTTGGTATTGAAGCGATGATATATTCTCTTGCTGTCCTTATTAAGAAACGATATTGCAAGACAGCTAAGACCTCAGTATCTATACTGGTGCCTAAAACAAAAATCATGAAGAGCTATATATATATATATATATATGAATGTCTAAACTTGAACTGACCCTAGATATTCATTAATAACCCTAATGGGCATTCCTTTATCTAAAAACATTTCGAAAACAATGTAGAAATCAGAAGAGAATGACAAATATGAATATTTTACATATATATAATACCTAGAGATACAAAACATAAATTTGAGGAACGTGTCATCTGACTTTGAACTAGTTCATCATCATTTTTTTTACTCACTCCAACATCAGTCCAACATGAGGTACAATATATAAATTAGCCCTCTTTCTTTTTTCTCACAAAAACATTTAACATTAATTGATTGATCATTTAATATTGACCTTGTTTTAATTATGATACTTCAAAATGCAAAATATAAAGATATGTTTCAGCTTCTTCGACTATCTAATAATTATGAAATTGCATGCTAAAAATTGATACGTAGTTATTAGATTTATATCAATAAAAAATGCTAACAGACAAACAAACAATGTCACTTTTAGATTGAACATTTTATTCTATCCACTTTCGTGAATACACTGTACAATTTATGGATCTTTTTTCTGGATCCCTGAGTCTCCAGAAACACTATCCACTCACTTCCAGCATCAATGGTCTCTACTGTAATAATTTATTCTCATAATCTGAAAAAAGTGATAAAATTAAAATGTAATAATATTATAAAGCTTTGCCGTCATATAGTATACTTAGAACCATTTCTATTAGAGCTCGAGGAATGATGATGAATGCAAAGCATGTTTATTGGAATCAATTAAATTCCAAGAAATCTCAATGATTTATCATTTCATTTTAAAAAGCTAATGTTTTTACTAAATGAATTATTTACATGTTTTTCCTGTCCAATTCTATGTCAGCTCATCCAACTCTGTTTCTGCTTCTTTCCGAGTTTGGCTTCAAAGTGCCGAATTTCATTCTAAAAACAGAAGTACTTAGTATACAACACAAAATTGAGACCGCATTGATTTTAAATATTCTTTAAATTTAAAAAACTTGCAATAAAGGTCAATTGGTTCTAGGTTTTGTCAAAACTCTAAATCTTTCCAATACCCCCCCCCCCACTCCCCCCGAAAAAATAAAGTATAGATATTCATTTTATAAATTTACGTGCTTTATATCTAATGATGCTTATTATTTGAACCTAGTTCAGTGGTACCGGAGAAAATGTTAGCTGAATATGAATTTTCTTTTATAAGTAAACACTGGATGACATGAGCTAAAAAAGTTTTTTTTTTTAATTAATTATTTTAAAACTGTATAATTCCAATCTTCATTTTATCTATTGATTTTCTGTGTTTTGATTGGACGAGAACACGTTCCAGAAAATTTTTACACATCGATAAATTCTTTCAATCAGAACTACTTTTTTGACTGTTGTAAAAACAATGAAAACAGATATCTACATGTACTTCTAGTCCGTTTTAGCTACAAAAACTTGAAATATAAAATGAATGAATGATCGAATAAATAAATGAAAACGAAATAAACAGGACTGACAGACGGGAAAATTATGTTTATGTCACTGTCGCATCACGAGTGTAAATTTTAAAAACTCGCTGATCATGCTGTCATTTTCTCGACGTTCCATATCAGCTCAGTTGGTATGGTTGTGATAGGGAAAAGAAACGTACCTCATACTCTTGCCTTTCTGGCATCAAATTCATATGTTTACATCCTACAGATCCCATATTCTCCCTAAATCTTTGAACGAACCAGAGCAAATCAAGGACGTCGTCGGTCTTCAACTTTCGTCATGACGTCAACTTGCCCATGGTCAAGGACGAATTATTCTGGAGAATACGCATTTACGATATTTGTTGACTTAAACAACAGTTTTTATCACTTTATTTATTGATTGTTTTGCCAATTTAAGTTGGATTTTATCGATATTCACCTTGTACACGTTTCATTGTGGCATCCAATCTCCTATGCAGAGTTGTCGTTCGTTCCTCTCTCAGACACCTCTGCAATGGGCTCACGTCAAGATTTTTGACATAACGTATAAAAAGTAATATTTGCAGGATTGTTTCAAATTAAATTAATAGTTCTGGATTAATTTAGTAAATATCTATCTGAAAAGTCAGACATAAACATATAAATTAAATTATAATGAATTAAAACAAACGCACTATTTCTCGTGTTTAACACTGTGTATACGCGAGCCAACGACAGAGGTGAATGTATGAGCCGATGGTAGAGAGTGTGTGGCATCGGTGACATTAAAGTATTCCTACGCCGTACAAAATAACGGATTGTATGGCGGCTTCAAAGGGAAATAATTTTAATAATTTAAAAAAATCGTAATTGAAATTATAAGAATTAAACGTTCTTTTTTCAGAATTTATCGATGTGTAAACTCTGCATTTTTACACACAAACTTAACATAAAAGTGCTTCGCACTTTTATTCAGTTTGTGAGTAAAAAGGCAGAGTTTACACATCGATAAATTCTGAAAAAAGAACGTTTAATCCTATAGTAATATATATGTAAGACTCCAAGGTTCGATGGTGACGCCAAAGTCCGATGGTCTCGCCAAACCCCGATGGTTTGCGCCAAACCCCGATGGCACGCGGTGTTAACAGACGCCGAAGTCCGATGGTCACGCCAAAGTCCGATGGTTGGTTTCCTATGAGACACGCGACGCTAAAGTGCGATGGTCTGACACGCCAAAGTCCGATGGTGCCGAGGAACAGTCAACGTTTATGACGTCACAATAGTCCGACGTCATGACGTTGTCCTGCATTCAAAATCTGATGATTCAATATTCGTCTCATATACATTTTACTGATATTGCTTAGTATTCTCCTACCAGAGCTATTGGACAATTGCGAAATAGCGTACAGCGAACAGCGGACTTCGGACTTCAGACATTTAAGGCGGACTTTTATAACTTATAAAAGTCCGCCTTAAATGTCTGAAGTCCGAAGTCCGCTGTTCGCTGTACGCTATTTCGCAAATGTCTATTAGGCCTAGTCTTTGTAGACTATTCGACTGATAAGGGTTAGTTCTTGAACACCAATATATATATCTAGTTTTAACATATTTTTCGACTGATAAGTGTTAGTTTTGCACCTATATCTAAAAGATTAGCCTGAGGGTTTATCTTTGCATTTAATATTTATTATAGGTATATTATTTTAAACAAATCAGGCTTGGCATGGCGCGGTTTGTCATTTTTGTGCAGCAGTATTATGACGTCATAAAAGTTTATTGTTTTCCGCACCATCGGACTTTGGCGTGTCAAACCATCGGGGTTTGGCGCAGACCATCGGACTTTGGTGTGACCATCGGACTTTGGAGTCCCATCGCACTTTGGAGTCCTACATATACAATTCAGTTACAACTAGTCCACAACAGTACATAATACACTTGTCTGTATCACAATACTTCCAAGGTAATCCCCTTTCCTAAATTAAAATATATCAAGTGCAGAGTTAACCCCCTGCCCCTTTTTCTTTTTCTTTTTTACGGACGCCATAACAAAGGTCATTACATTTTACAAACATTTCATAATAGTGTTGGTTTTCATAAATTCATAATTTTTCATGTGAAAAAGCATGCATTATCTAAAATGGTAAATAAAGATATCTACTATTATATACAGAATTTTTATTTACTCGACCATCAATCAAAGTATAATCATTATATAGCTGGTGAGTGACTAGTTTAATATCAGCAATGTTATTGGGGAGGGGGGGCATACCCCCTCCTCCTGGTTCCGCAGGCCATGCATAATCTTCAATTTTTGTTTTTAGTTATAAAATAAGTAATGCTAACATATATAATCAATCAGAATAAAATTGAAATGTGCCAAGTGTTACATATTTTACTGCATGGATAATTTATGCTATACATTCTTCAGTAACTGTTGTATTGGAAAATTGTAAAAATTTCAATCACTCACCGTAATTAAGACTCATGAAAACACCAAAACTGAGGCTCAGACTGCTCCAAGTTTGTAATTTTCTGCTAGTCTTCTGTACATTGTTATTGAAAACAATGTAAGCAAACTACCGTTTATTCCTCCTATGTTAGAGAGCTGTACCAAAGGGAGGTAATTTGAAGCAAAATTGACAGAAAATTATGGATTTAAATCAGTTGTCATTATATAAATATTGCATGTAGTTGAGTGTAACATTGAAAATTTTCACCCCAAGAAAACCATTGTCAACCGAGGCGCAGCCGAGGTTGACAATGGTTTTCGAGGGGTGAAAATTTTCAATGTTACACTCAACTACATGCAATATTTATTATATTATACTGAATGTTTTATACGAATACATATTACAGTGAATCGTGCGCGCATAAATTCCGCGCAGTCGCTATTTTTTGGAATACCACCCGTCGTCAAGCAATGTTGACTGTTGCTACGCAGGCGGGCGTGGCTTCATTATTCAGCGGGTAGTAGTGTTTTTTATCAAATGTTTCTCGACGAATCAGATTCAAGTAATTTACATGAAAGTATAATATATATAAATGCTTTAGTTGCCTGCAGATTGTTTTCTTGATTCTTCTAGAACAAATACTGTTTAATAAATATTTTATGTTGATTAGCTTAAATGTGGTTGTAGATTTCTTATAATTTACTTCAAATTTGCTGTTTTTAAAGCAAAATAAACCTCCAAAAACTAGTTATATTTATCAAAAGGTGAAGAGAATTTCAAAAATCAACAGTTGTTAAAATAGAGTATATTCATATAAATAAAATAATAATTTAAAAAGCTTTTTTAAATGACTAGTAATAAAAAAGTATTTGTTTAACCATAAATTCAAGTGTCATGATAAAGTACAAAACACGCTATTTGAAAGGCGCGTGGTTTCCATAGCAACAATGCAAAAAAATTATTTTTGTCTTGCCTTTTTCTATCATACCCTTTGTTCTGAAAATTTATATATGGGTTTTAACCAAATCTGTTTCTATGCCACTTTTCCAGTTTCCACATTTTTTAACTAAATGCTCGATGCTTGCTGATTTTGACTCTTAAAAATAAACTTTTTTTACGCCTTTTATTAAAATCTACCTTGATGCATTTAAATAGATATTTTGCTGCATAAAATGAAATTTGTGACATCTACATAGAGCCAGGCTCCTTTAAATTAAATAATCATGGATATTTAAAAATAAAAGTCATATAAAATTGAAAGTGGTAGTGTGGGGTAGGGGGGGGGGGGTATGACTTACATTACAAAATAGAAGTATTGGATTATAAAGTGGATTATTGTATTATGTTTTTTTTTTTTAAAATAGATATGCCCCCAAAGCGTAAATGCAGCAGCAAACACCATGATTACTGCTGTTCGCTATATCCTGGTGAGGAGGAATTGTCGATTCGCCGAATATCTGACAAAAAAATTAAAAAGTCAGTAATTGATTTTCTAATTACAAAAAATCACATTTTCCCGCATTCCACATTCCTATGCAGCCTATATGTTAAATTTGCCGAACAGGGGATAGAATATGAAGCTCGGGCAGAGGAAACTGCATTCAAACGCCAAATAACCATCCTGGATTATTTTGACGAATTTCTGGATGCTATTTATCAGGACAAATTGTCACTGGAGCAGTTATCTTCATTAGCTCATGCGTTAGGCAAGTTTACAATATTTCACAAGCATTTTTATATGATGAATAAATGATATTATTATACCTCATATAAATAAACACAAGTAAAAAGGAATCTGATTGGCTGAAGCAGTCACGTGACCGTCGTGTTCGCCCTGCAACAAAACTTCGTGTTTCCCGCATTCGGTTCACCTCGCATGACTACGCTATCCTACATCTAGATGTAATCAACTGAGGTGTACAGAACGTGTTTCACGTCGTGTTCCCCGATTGTGACGTCACAATGCGGCAAATGCGATGATTTACTAGTATACTGAATTTTATTGTTTAAATCTTTGAATAATTATGTCGATATAAAATCTTAAAGTATAAATAGTTAGAAAAAGTGTTTCCATGAGTGGGGAATGAATGTTACTACACTGCAGTGTGTAAATCAGAATGACTTGTCATGAAGGGTATTTTTTATGAAACGCTAGTGGTGTGACTTACACCTATTGGTAATTCATTTTGTTCTCATCAAATTTTAACTTTATTTATTGGATTCTCTTTATATCCTCTGCATTGTGCTTGATTCGGTATAATAAAATAATTATTGCATGAATGTTCGGGAGACATGAAGATTTCTTCGCCCATGAAAAATCATATTTTCATGGGCGAAGAAATCTTCATGTCTCCCTCACTATCATGCAATAATTGTATAATATTATACTTTCATGTTAACATGCATTCTCTGTAAGCACCAAAAAATTTACTATAGAGCTTGGAAACGACATATCTCCGATTTTGATGAAATTTGCACCACAGGTGCACCTCGGTACAAAACCAGCAAATATGATGTTAGAAGTTTCCCACGTGCACCCGGTTGCCATGGAGACGGATCCATTGAATTTGGCCATTTTCGGCCATTTTTGACCAAACAAAAACATGAAAATTGAGGAAATATGAATGCATTTTTATCTTTATGTAGTGAACTCAAATATAAATCTTTGTATCATAAGAAAACATCAACTGTTAAAGAATACAGGGCATATAACCAGTTATTCCAGAATTGACCCCACTCTAAGAAAACGGTTCTGCAAAATAGCATAGTTTCTCAAAATGTGAAAAATGGAAAATTTGGCATTTTTTGAGAAATTTAAGGTTAAATAAAAAAAATTGTCTACGGAAATTTTTCAAATCATGTGCGTGTCGTCAAACGTCAGTATTAGTAGTGTCCCCTCATGAAAAAATTGGAGTGGGATCTCAATGCTATTTTTAGTAACATGTATCTAAAAATAGACATATTTCAGAAAAATCCAAAAAATGAAATTTGGGCAGAGTTTAAGATGCCATTGCTAGGTAATTATGAAATATACTGTAAGAGTCAATATGCTAATGTCAGAGACTGGACACCAATAACTACCATGCATATTATTTTCAGGGATTTCCGTTTTCTATTTATAGCTTCAAATGCCTGAATATAGACATGTCTCATAAAATGATGAAAAATGTCAATTTTCCATCATTTTGAAGCTCCACTGAATCATAAATAATAAAAATATGGATCTCTCCAATATTTCATCAATAAGAACAAGGAATGGTATAATATCTCACAAATTATTGAGGACAGGCTCTCATCTCTATAAATAGTACAAATGTCTAAAAATAGACACATATGAAATTAACTGTTTAATGTTGATTTTGCACCAATTCTCAAATTAGAGATGGGAAATTTACCGACTTACTGTCATTAAATGTAACTGATATTATGTGACTGACAAGAACAAAAGAACATTCAATGGAATGCAGCATGATAAGCAGAGGTTTCCATTTCTATTTATAGTAACACATGTACATGTTTAAAAATAGACGTAATGCGAAATATCGGGAAAATGTCGTTTTTTGTACTTTTTCTAAAATTTTGGATGAATAATTGCTGACTATCTGTTTTTAACTGCTATTGGCATATGGTGACCAAAAAGTAAAAGAAAGTCTTATATCAAATACAAAATGAGAAGCAGTGGTTTCCATTTCTATTTATAGTAACATGAGTTTAGAAATAGACGAACTGCAAAATATCGGGAAAATGTAGTTTTTTTCTACTTTTTTTCTCACATTTTGGATGAACAATTGCAGACTATATGTTTTTAACTGCTATTGGAATATGGTGACCAACAAGTAAAAGAAAGCATATACGAAATACAGAATGAGAAGCAGAGGTTTCCATTTCTATTTATAGTAACACATGTTTGAAAATAGACGTACTGTAAACTATCGGAAAAATGTCATTTTTGTACTTTTTTCTAAAATTTTGGATGAATAATTGCTGACTATCTGTTTTTAACTGCTATACATATGGTGACCAACAAGTAAAAGAAAGCATTATATCAAAAAACAGAATGAGAAGCAGAGGTTTCCATTTCTATTTATAATAACGTGTTTAAAAAAAGACATACTTTAAACTATCGGAAAAATGTCATTTTTGTACCTTTTTCTAAAATTTTGGATGCATAATTGCTGACTATCGGTTTTTAACTGCTATTGGAATATGGTGACCAACAAGTAAAAGCCTTATATCAAATACAGAATGAGAAGCAGAGGTTTCCATTTCTATTTATAGTAACATATGTTTGAAAATAGACGTACTGTAAACTATCGGAAAAATGTCATTTTTTTGTACTCTTTTCTTACATTTTGGATGAATAATTGCTGACTATCTGTTTTTAACTGCTATTGGCATATGGTGACCAACAAGTAAAAGAAAGCATTATATCAAAAAACAGAATGAGAAGCAGAGGTTTCCATCTCTATTTATAATAACATGTGTTTAAAAAAAGACATACTTTAAACTATCGGAAAAATGTCATTTTTGTACTTTTTTCTAAAATTTTGGATGCATAATTGCTGACTATCGGTTTTTAACTGCTATTGGCATATGGTGACCAACAATTAAAAGCCTTATATCAAATACAGAATGAGAAGCAGAGGTTTCCATTTCTATTTATAGTAACATGAGTTTAGAAATAGACATACTGTAAATTATCGGGAAAATGTAGTTTTTTTTCAACTTTTTTTCTCACATTTTGGATGAGCAATTGCAGACAATATGTTTTTTACTGCTATTGGCATTCAGTGACCAACAAGTAAAAGAAAGCATATATGAAATACAGAATGAGAAGCATAAGTTTCCATTTCTATTTATAGTAACACATGTTTGAAAATAGACATACTGCAAATTCTTGAGAAAATATAGACTTTTGCATTTTTCTTAACATCAGGAATGGATAATGTGCAGACAAACGGCTGATATTTGTTATTGACAGAATATGACTAACGAGCATGAAAAAGCTTTAGCAAAAATGTATAAGAATAATGTGTAAAGGTATTTTTCCATTTCTACCTATACATGTACTAACGTATAGTTATAAATAGACATTCAGCAATTAATCAAGAAAATATAGAATCATTCTATTCTCTCAAATTAGGGATAGGAAATTGCAGTCAAACTTTCATTAGCTGTAACTGACATAATGTAACCGACACGTACAAGAGAGCAGTAACCGAAATGCATAATAAGGTGGGTTTCCATTTCTATTTATAGTAACACGTTTTAAAATAAAGGCTCAAGTGAGCTTTTATGATCATTTGTGCCTTGTCAGTCGTTGTCGTTCTCATTGTAAACTTTTTATATTTTCATTTTCTTATCAAGAACCATTGGGTTAATTTCAATTTAACTTGCCACAAAGTATCCTTGAATGAAGGAATAAACCTTTTCTCTGTTCGATTTTTCACTAAGCTAATAATTTATATTTCTGTCCAATATTAGTTTGTTTAAACGCCTATTAATAGCAAAGCCATTTCTGTAACTAAAATTAATTTTTAGTAGTAGTAGTATTTTAAAACGTAACAAGGAATCTTTTTCAAACACTGATACCAATGTATGACAGCTTATTGCCATGAAAATCAAGTCTTTAAAAAGGAGATAAAACTCTAGGGTCATAACAAAATTCGTGTTGGAAGCAAATTAAAAGTGAAGAGGAGGGTCCAAACATGAAATCCTATTTCATGGGAGGGGGATCGAACTTCTTTCAGTACCATTTTTTTTCTTTCAAACACTACCACTTACCCTTATTCGAATACACTGCAACATACCTGCTTAAAAGGGGGCGGGCTAAATCTACTCCCAAATGTTTATTACCTATATGATGTCTATCTTTGACCCCCTCCGCCCCCCTCAACAACTACATGTATGTTTATACGTAAACATTTTTTATAAAAACCAAAACAACAAATATTTTAAATGCTTTAGTTAAAGTCTACAGAAATATGCATGTATATAGAGAGAGAGAAATCGAAAGTA
This sequence comes from Saccostrea cuccullata, assembly GCF_032062105.1. NCBI lineage: Eukaryota > Metazoa > Mollusca > Bivalvia > Ostreida > Ostreidae > Saccostrea > Saccostrea cuccullata. The sequence continues at coordinate 21,399 of NW_026925683.1, forward strand.
AGCCAACTCAAAACATTTAAGCAAATTTCGGATTACATGTACTTTTGAACAAATTGAAGTAAGGCATGCATGGATCAAATGGGATCTGGATCCCTGGAATATTCAACTTTATTATTTCACCCCCCCCCCCCCAAACGAAGTTTGGGGGTATATAGGAATCAGCTTGTCCATCTGTTCATCTGTCCATCTGTCCATCTAGCTGTGCAAAAGTGTCCGGTCCATATCTTCCTTAATGAGAAACATTAGAATCTACTACTCCATACAAAGATTGCCCATGACCTTAGTGTGTGACATGACCTTGACCCAAGGTCATTTGGGGAAGTTCAAGGCCACTGAAAAAAAAATTTAATTCGTGTCCGGTCCACATCTTTCATACGGATAAACTTGGCATGCTCTTATTTCACACAAAGATTTCTCATGACCTAAGATTGTGTCATAACCTTGACCCAAGGTCATTTAGGGAAGTTGAAGGTCACTGAAAAAAGTTTCATAATTCGTGTCCAGTCCATATCTTTCTTATGGATAAACTTGGTAGGTTCTCATTTCACACAAAGACTGCCCATGCAATAAGAATGTGTCGTGACCTTGGGCCAAGGACATTTGTGGAAGTTCAAGGTCACTGGAAGAAATATTTCATAATTTGTGTCCGGTCCATATCTTTTTTATGGATTAAGTTAGTATGTTCTTATTTCACACAAATATTGCCCATGACCTAAAATTGTGTCATGACCTTGAGCCAAGGTCCTTTACGGAAGTTCAAGGTCACTAAAAAATTTCATAATTTATTTGCAGTCCAGATCTTCCTTATGGATAAATTTGGTATGTTCTCATTTCACACAAAGATTTGCCATGACTTAAGGGTGTGTTTTGACCTTGAACCAAGGTCATTTTGGGAATTTCAAGGTCATTGAAAGAAAATTTCAAAATTTGTGTCCGCTCCATATCTTTCTTATGGATGAACTTGGTAGATTCTTATTTCACACAAAGATTGCTCATGACCTAAGAGTGTGTCATGACCTATGGGGAAGTTCAAAGCCACTTGAAGAAAATTTTTTATTATTTGTGTCTGGTCCATATCTTTTTTATGGCTAAACCTCAATCTACTACTTCACACAAACCTTACTTATTATCTGATTTTCTGTCATGACTTTGATCCAAGGTCATTAATGCAAGGCCAAGGTCACTGACAGAAAAAGTTCATAATTCGTGTCTGGTCCGTATATTTAGTCTGGTTTTTTTTTTTATAAGGATGAGCCTTCGTTTCATTTATGAAAATATTATGAAAAATTACATTTGCATTAAAAATGTTTTAGCATTTCACTTTTCTCTTAGATTCATTAAATATTCATGATTTAACACCTCTGAAAAACCCAGCGGGGGTATTAAGTCCCGTTTGGACAGTTTTAGTTTAAACTGACATAGTGATTTGAGCCACCGCCTCCTAGGGAAATTTTCTGGATGCACCTAACAAAAAAAATTCAATCGGGCTCGGGCTGTCGACCTGAATATAAACGATAATGCTTAATTCATTAAGAAAATCGCTGTCATTTGAGTGTTTTAATGCAGGGAGAACATTCGTTTGTCATACATGTATTGGAATGAGGTGGACGCGTTGGCGCGCCGAATACAATTAGCCATGTCAGCTAATGAAAGTTTGACCGCAAATTTCATATCCCTAATTTGAGAAAAACGAACGATTCTTTATTTTCCTGATTATTTATAAATATGTGTTATTATAGGCAGAAATGTAAAAATACCCTTAAACATTATTCTTATACACTTTAGCTAAAGCTTTTTCATGCTCGTTAGTCATATTCTGTCAATAACAAGTAAAAGCCGTTTGTCTGCACTTTGAACATCCCTGATGTTAGGAAAAAAGTGCGAAAGTCTATATTTTCTCGAGAATTTGCAGCATGTCTATTTTCAAACATGTGTTACTAGAAATAGAAACAGAAACCTCTGCTTCTCATTCTGTATTTCATATATGCTTTCTTTTACTTGTTGGTCACTGAATGCCAATAGCAGTAAAAAACATATTGTCTGCAATTGCTCATCCAAAATGTGAGAAAAAAAGTAGAAAAAAACTACATTTTCCCGATAATTTACAGTATGTCTATTTTTAAACTCATGTTACTATAAATAGAAATGGAAACCTCTGCTTCTCATTCTGTATTTGATATAAGGCTTTCTTTTACTTGTTGGTCACCATATGCCAATAGCAGTTAAAAACAGATAGTCAGCAATTATTCATCCAAAATTTTAGAAAAAAGTACAAAAGTGACATTTTTCCGATAGTTTACAGTACGTCTATTTTCAAACATGTGTTACTATAAATAGAAATGGAAACCTCTGCTTCTCATTCAGTATTTCGTATATGCTTTCTTTTACTTGTTGGTCACCATATTCCAATAGCAGTTGAAAACATATAGTCTGCAATTGTTCATCCAATATGTGAGAAAAAAGTACAAAAAACGACATTTTTCCGATATTTTGCAGTTCGTCTATTTTCAAACATGTGTTACTATAAATAGAAATGGAAACCTCTGCTTCTCATTTTGTATTTGATATATTGACTTTCTTTTACTTGTTGGTCACCATATGCCAATAGCAGTTAAAAACAGATAGTCAGCAATTATTCATCCAAAATTTTAGAAAAAAGTACAAAAAACGACATTTTTCCGATATTTCGCATCACGTCTATTTTTAAACATGTGTTACTATAAATAGAAATGGAAACCTCTGCTTATCATGCTGCATTCCATTGAATGTTCTTTTGTTCTTGTCAGTCACAAAATATCAGTTACATTTAATGACAGTAAGTCGGTAAATTTCCCAACTCTAATTTGAGAATTGGTGGAAAATCAACATTAAACAGTTAATTTCATATGTCTATTTTTAGACATTTGTACTATTTATGGAGATGAGAGCCTGTCCTCAATAATTTGTGAGATATTATACTATTCCTTGTTCTTATTGATAAAATACGGGAGAGATCCATATTTTTATTATTTATGATTCAGTGGAGCTTCAAAATGATGGAAAATTGACATTTTTCATCATTTTATGAGACATGTCTATATTTAGGCATTTGAAGCTATAAATAGAAAACGGAAATCCCTGAAAATAATATGCATGGTAGTTATTGGTGTCCAGTCTTTGACATTAGCATATTGACTTTTACAGTATATTTCATAATTACCTAGCAATGGCATCTTAAACTCTGCCCAAATTTCATTTTTTGGATTTTTCTGAAATATGTCTATTTTTAGATACATGTTACTAAAAATAGCATTGAGATCCCACTCCAATTTTTTCATGAGGGGACACTACTAATACTGACGTTTGACGACACGCACATGATTTGAAAAATTTCCGTAGACAATTTTTATTATTTAACCTTAAATTTCTCAAAAAATGCCAAATTTTCCATTTTTCACATTTTGAGAAACTATGCTATTTTGCAGAACCGTTTTCTTAGAGTGGGGTCAATTCTGGAATAACTGGTTATATGCCCTGTATTCTTTAACAGTTGATGTTTTCTTATGATACAAAGATTTATATTTGAGTTCACTACATAAAGATAAAAATGCTTTCATATTTCCTCAATTTTCATGTTTTTGTTTGGTCAAAAATGGCCGAAAATGGCCAAATTCAATGGATCCGTCTCCATGGCAACCGGGTGCACGTGGGAAACTTCTAACACCATATTTGCTGGTTTTGTACCAAGGTGCACTTGTGGTGCAAATTTCATCAAAATCGGAGATATGTCGTTTCCAAGATTTTTTGGTGCTTACAGAGAATGCATGTTAAATACTAGAATCTGATTGGTTTAGACGCAGGTAACAATCCGTTCGATTACCCTGAGCCTTAGCAACACACGTGTCAACGGGTAACACAACGGTAATGCCACATGCGTGAAAATTATGCGCGTATGGTTCACCGTAGAATTCTCAAAACGTCAGTTGCGCGTTTGAAAGAACCGGAATTAACTTGACGTCAATAAAAGCTTGCGTCCGATATAGCTTACTTGAAAACAACAAACGACAGACGATACCTGCTTGCGAGTGTAGGAAACATGCTTGCGAGCCAGAAATAACGAAACTTTATATGATAAATGACTCTAATTCGAATATCAAACAAACAATAAGGAGATTAGTGAACCGGTGAGTGTGAAACCTTTCTATACATGAAGGTAAAGACGATCGACGGGTTTTTTTTTTGCTGACGTCCTAAATCAGACATTCAGTATAATAAAATAAATGGTGCCTGTTTTTGAGGGTAACATTTGAAATTGAAACCCCTCGGAAAACCATTGTTAACCTCCGCTGACGCGTCGGTTGACAATGGTTTTCCTTGGGGTGTCAATTTCAAATGTTACCCTACAAAACAGGCACCATTTATATAAAAAGGATTGGCGTCGGAATGAGAAGGGGGTGGGGCTACATGAAAGAGACAAAAAAAAATTTACAAACGCGAAATCCCATTTATTGGTAGGGGTTGGGAGAAGGGGGGATTAAGATTAAACTTCTATCAGTTCCAGACTTGTTTTCAAATTCTTTCATTACACTACAACGTGCCTGTTGAAAGTGGGGGGGGGGGCAACCTTATGCACCAATGTTCAATACCTAAATTATGTCTACATTTACAAAAGCGTGTGTGTGGGGAGGGGGTTAGAAAATAAAAAAGTTTGACGATATTTATGATAAGGAATTTAAGAAATTACGGTAATGCATTAAGCACCCCGCCCCCGGTTCCGACGCCTATGAAATGTAAATACATGTGTTACATAATATATTACATCTGTTTCATGATCAAACACATGTATTCTTAAACAGGTAAAAGCCAGAGAAAGAATATAAATGAGGACTTGATAAATTGTGGGAACCTGTACAGGGACATTGAATTTTTGCAAACATTTAACATCAAAGGTACTTTTTTTTAATTATAGCTATGTATTACATAATACAGAATTTTACTTTCATAATTCGAATTAATTTTTTTTATATTTTCTTTAAGACTGGTTAGACGAAAGAAATAAAGTTGCTATAAACTTTATAAGGGGATGTTGTGGAGAAGC
>NW_026925684.1:0-26481 GCF_032062105.1 Saccostrea cuccullata
GGCTGTCAAATATCAAATAAAAATTTGATGAAAATTGTGATTAAATCTGTCATCAAAGACAAGGTTCGTCTCTGATATACATGACGATGGTTGTATTTTCTGTATGTACCGAAATGTGAAAAAAAATAATATACAAAAAGGCGACAAAAGATTACAGAGGGAAAAAATGTAGCAAGGCCTAGAAAGTTTAAATATCATGATTGTAAACAGCACATGGGTTTTGAATAGTTTCTTTTTGTGTGCTGAACAAAGACCAAGGAAGACACACCCATATGACTGTCAAGTGAACCAATCAGGCACCGTTGAAGTTTTCAGAAATAGAAGAATTCTTCTCCATGAAGAGTCAATTCTTCGAGAGAAATGGAAGCATTTGATTGGCTGAATAAGTAGGTTATGTTCTAACGTACGTCTATGCAGGGACCTATATACATGTAGTCTATGGAATAAAATGAAGTTTTTTTTCTTTTAACCGCCTTCTAATACTTCAGAAATTCTATTTACAAATTTTATCTCATTCTTTTAAGTAACATATCGTATATATCGGTATATGGACATGCAACACTAGAGCAATGATTTTTTTCTTCTTTTCCCGATCCTGCGGTTTGTTTAGTATATTTATGGACTAGCCCATTTTTAAACATTGCAGTTCAACAATTAAGTAATGGAATATTTGTATCCCGTTTCAGATGCACACAAAAGATAAGAAACCAGTACAACATTTTGGATTTTTCTTATCAAAAAGGCCTAAAAATATTGAACTTTCTTTTCTTATTTCATCATCTATCAATGATATTGACACCCCCCCCCCCCCACTTTTTAAGAAAAAAATTATAAACACATTTTACCACTGTTTACTTTAGTGGAATAAATACACTCCGACAAAATGTGTATTTTTAATTATATCCATCTTTTAAATTGTTTACAATGCATGATTTCATAACAGATTTCAACAGATGTTATTTAAGAGGTGTAATAGATCCAATGGCAAATCACTCCACTTGCAGCCCCCCCCCCCCCCCCCACACACACACACACCTTCCCCGACATGAATAACAACTGAACAGGTGTAATACAGCTTTTAATTTTTCATCCAAGAGGAAATCATTCTACTTGCAGGGGTTTCCATATGAGTGAAAAATTCTCGAGAGGAACGTTAAAAAATATACAATCAATCACTCCACTTGCAGACACCCCCACCCCAGCCCACCTCAAACAAAATAAACATTCTTCAGTATGCAGTGTAAAGATTATTCTTCTGTAAATTAAATAAATTTCATTTACACGAAGTTTTCAATAGGTAAAGTAAGGACATTTTTTTAACCCACAAAAGTATTGTTTATCACTCCTCACGTAGATATTGATTGGTTTAGTCAGTCATTACTTGTCATTATCAATTTGAACTATAAAACATAAAAAAATCGTTTCGGAGTAAACATTCTAATTTTACTAATTGAATTTGATTTTTTTGTTTTTATTGCTCAAACCCATGAGAATTAATATTTACAAGTAAATTAGGTTGCATACACGCGTCAGCTTTTGAGACATGCATGTACACTAGCTATGATTATGCAATTAATTGTTTACGTTCAATATATGCTGCATAATTTTTTTTTTGGTATAACCTTTTTTCTGTTTGAAATTCTTTATTATATGTTAAGTTTTTGAGAACTTAATATTACATGCTTCAACTAATTTAATTAATTTTTGTAGAGTGGTATGTGATTTGGTTTTCTTCCGACAATGAATTAAGTGCACCCCTGAGGTCTGATGAATTAGAGGATCCAGAAACTGGTGAAACGGGGGAGGAGAAAGTCTTCAAAGTCGGAGACAAAGACAATGAAGGCTCAAGTGAGCTTTTCTGATCAAAATTTGTCCGTTGTCTGTCGTTGTGTCGTAGTCGATGTAAACTTTTCACATTTTCATTTTCTTCTCAAGAACCACTGGGCCAATTTCAACCAAACTTGCTACAAAGTGTAGTATGACAACAAGGAAATAAATGAAATAAAGTTGATCACTTGATCTTCATCATATAGATATGTATTGTTTTCTAGGTGCAGTCCAGTTTGTGTGCAGTTTCAGATCATCATTAACCTCTGGATAGGACCGATTCATTGCAAGAAAACTTGGTCCGAAATAATATTACCCTCAATTGACCTGCTGCCAAAATTCTGTAGATTCAAATCTACAGATTATTTTCAATCAACCGCAGAAGTATTCAAAATGAATGTGACTTAATAAAGACTAGGGAAGGTCATTTTAATGAGAACGATGAAACACTCACCATCTGTCCCAAACACAGTATTACGCTATACATGTACACTTGTCAGTATATCTGTTGGGTCTCCATGCTTTTTCTCGTCTAATTATATTAATCCATATATCTCGCTTTTGTTCGATTTTTTTGGTAAGGGAGAAAAAATATACGTCCTTAAGTTAAGAATACTTAAATTCATTCAGTCAAGATGACGTGCATCCCGGAACACAACATTGGCATATTCACATATTTATCTAATGTAAACTGTCCCACCTTCCGGTTTACGCGAAAACAAAAACCACCTCCCCGACAAAAGAGCGCATCTAGGTAAGTTATCTCCCAACTTTCGTATTGAGTCAACTTTTTGTAATTGGAAAAGTTCAGTGTAATGATTTAATTGAAGGTTAAATATAAGAATATGTACATGTTTGTTGTAGTTTCTGACATTAATTAACTGGAAGGCACTTGGCTTATCCAGCTAGAAAAGAGTTAGCATTGTGAATTTTTTATAAAATAAACATATAATCTGACATTTCATTTTAAGCAAAAATAGTTTTTAAACCTGTTATAAAATATTTGTACATACTTCATCTACGAGTTTTATATTTTTTCTATTGTTTTTTTTTTAATCATAAACATATTCTCCGTAAATGAATGGTTTTTTTTTAAATTACTGTTTCATTGAGACCAGTCAATGTTTCAGCTTGCACGATAGTCGGTTCATAACATTCACTTTGGAGTGAAGAGTTTCTCATTTCGTGTCAAGAAACTGTCAAGAGTTTCTCTCTTTTCATCGGTGATAGTTCGGTATAGTTTGTTATGATCATCTATATATTGGGAAGCAGCTGTCATAACAATGTTATGGTTCTTATTAGGAAAAAATGTATAAAAGTCCTCATGGCAGTGCAGACAATCACAAGAGATTGCACATTTGTTTCGGTGTTTTTTGGACAGCTTGCATATTTTCAGGTGAATTATTAATTAAGCAGTGTCTTCTTCAAGATTTTAATTGCAGTATTCATTCATTTAATCATCAGTTGCTGCCACATTGAGATCAATAGGGTGGTAGTACATGATAGATTGTAAGGGGCTGTTATTTCCGAGATGTTGGAAAGCAAACAATTAAAAAATGTCGCAACATTAAACAGCTGATTTATATCATCTTGTTATACCAACACAATCCACGTCAATTTTTAACCACCCACTGATATATTTCATTGGTAAAAAATATCATTGAATAATCATGACAGAGTAGCCCCACGGGAGGTTTTCAAGGGGGGGGGGGAATGCGCAACTCTGCTTTGTTTTGTAATTCTTCTTCAGTTAAAAAGCGTTCTTTACCAGCACGAATTGCAAGAAAGTTAACACTATGCATCCGGATTTCAATGGCCTATTCTGAAGTTAAGAATTCAATGCGTTGGGAAACAGACTTTGCAAGGTTTGTTGACCAATAAATATTAAACTTCCAAATCATGCAGTTACGGTAAAGTGAGCTGTGTTCCACTCATTAGCTCCTTATGTCTACTCCCGTCCGGTGATATACAGGTAAACCCTGGGCCTTCGCTGCCGACGCAACAGACCGTATCATGTATCGACTGTCTTAGAAAATCTAACAGGAGCGCTGAACTTACCAATTTTCCTGATATTTCAGATTGGATTTGTGAATCCTGTGTTGAAAATATATCAAAGAATTACGATCTTGGCAAATCAGCTGACGACTTAATCAATTCACTACCGAAAGGCATTTCTTTTGGGCATTTGAATGTATGTGGTTTGTTAAGTAAATTAGATCAAGTTAAAAACTTATTACGGAAGGGTTCCTTTGATGTTTTCGCAGTTACTGAAGGTAAGATTGTGAACAGTATATCGGACTCTGAATTATCCATTAATGGCTATAGACTGATTGGACGTGAACTTGACAGACGTGGCATGGGTGCTGTATATATCAAAAATAAATTCCATGTCACCGAAGTAAAGCAACATGATGAAATTGAAGTGTTAAATTTTTGCCTAAAAATATAAAATTCTCCTAAACTTACATGTATAACGGATTATCGACAACCCAGTGCCATATAACATAACATAATAACATAAAATTTAGTAGTTTTCGGGATTGAAATGAAGGCCAATTTCACAAAGATCTCGGTGAGGTTGATTGGAATGATATTAGGAAGTGTGGTGGCGTAAAACAAATGTGGGATGTACTTAAGGATACACCAAAGGCTTTTTTCAAGATTTTTGTCAATTTTGAGATTTTTGGCTAAGAAAACAATGCTTATCACTGCTTTATAATGCATGAAAAATTCTTGCTGATTATTAAATGGTTTTCTAATTATTTAACAATAATCAAACATAAAGGCTAACACATGTGAATGTGCCGTTATTGAAGCTTCTGATTTGGTATGTAACTGTTTGCTTCTGAAAGGAGCAATAAATCACTGTGACCACTTGGGGAATTCTTCACTAGCCACACAGAGGTTATCTGTAATTAAACTGCAGGGACTCTAGATTTAGGGAAAGAGATCTAACAGGTCACTAATGACCATGAAATAGGAGATGGAGCTTAGCTCTTGCCATTTTGCCGGGAAATCTTTCTGATTCAGAATTTAACTTATTTTACTTCATTAAAAGCACCTAAATAAAGAATAGAACCTCCCATTCTTGTGAATATGCATAGGAAATATGGATAAGTGACAGGTATCCAAGGCTGAATCTCCAAGGTGTCATATATTTCTAGCTTTGGCAGACTTTGTTGTGTAATGGGTTTTTGTCCTCTACTGTAAAGTAAGATCAGACAGTTGGTGGTATTATTTCAAAGGATTCAGCTCCCTTATTTATTGACCAATTTCTCTGAAAACTGGCCAGAATGTGTCTCAAATGTGTGTTCACAAAACTGTATCTCAGATTTTTGATATCTTGCTCTGTTCTCGAATTATTGGGGAGAATGAAGAATTGGGCTAATAAAAATGGTAAAATTGAAAGACAAATGGATGTAACTTTTGAATAGGACAATTTATCAAAAATCTGAGATACGGTTTTAAAGTTCAATCTTTCCTCTACATTGAAGCAAAATTTTGACTTTGAGAGGTGGAATACAAAAAAGTTGATTTATAAAATATAAATGCACTAATATTTACATTAAAATATGAATAATTTTTTAATAAGATAAAATTGAAATTTTTAATTAAGATCATTGAATAGTAAATTTAACAAGCTTTCAAATGATATATACTTTTAATATGTTATCTTTGTTAATGAAAGAAATACAAGCAAATTAAATTTTGCTCTTTGGAAACCTTTGGTGTATCCTTAATGCAAAATTTTTCAAAGTCATTTACAGGTATTTACCTTTTAAACAACGGCGGATAAATGCTAAGTCATAGGAATGGATAAATGATGAAATTTTAACTGAAATGCACAACCGCGATTTTCTACACAAAGATGCGATTGGGTTTTCTGAACGCGGATGGGATGGAAGAGCAGTATTAGAGACCTAAGGGCATAACAGATTGCACATTCATTGTAAGTTTTCAAACAAGTGCTGCATCTATTTGGCTTTTTGATGAGGCTCAGTAGAATACTTTCAGGGAACTTACATTGACGTCATACATGCCAACAACATGGAAGAACTAAAGGAAACAGTAAAACTTGCAAGAACCAATTAAAGTGATTATAATTTTATATATGCAACATCAGAAAAAAATGTCAAGAATAGCTGATATTACAGTTGAAATTCCTCGAAGTTATGGAAGACAAACCTAAAGAAATTGATTGATTGATTGTAAATTGTTTAACGTTCCTCTCGAGAATTTTTCACTCATATGGAGACGCCACCACTTGCCGGTGAAGGGCTACAAATTTTGTCTTATGCTCGGCACTCAGGGCCTTTGAGCAGTGAGGGATCTTTTTCGTGCCAACAGCTACTGCGACACGGGGCCTCGGTTTATACGGTCTCATCCGAAGGACCGGTCTCCACGTCCCGCAGTGGGATTCGAACCCGCGACGTAAGGATTGACTCCTTTCTTCGCGACTCTAACCACTGCGCCACGCGGGGGACCCCCGAAAGAAATAATATCGATTTGGAATATCCCAAAACTTTTTTCAACCGCTCAGTTTTTATACCATTTGTGGATAATATTATTCAATAAATGGACACGAGGTTTGGTACTCTTGCTAAATCAGCTCTCCGTGGGTTTACCTCTTATCAAACAATCTTAACAAAATCACAGAGGAAACCCCCCCCCTTCTTTAGTTGAATTCCATAACACTGATTAACCATCCCAATCTACTTTTTTAAAAAAAAAATGGAGCTCTGAGAAAAACGTTATGGTTTAGTCATGATTCAGGATGACCCACCAGACACCATAACTTCTACACTATCAGACAGAAGAACATGTTCAACTCTAATTCCAAATGTATCAGAAATTTTACACTTGCTACAGCAAACTGCAGTCTTGTCAACTGGAATAAAACGTGGAAACTCAGGTTTAAAATATATAAAAGGTGCAGGCACGTAGCTTTTTTAGAAAGTGGGGGGGGGGCAACCATAGAAAAATTTTTTTTTACTGAAAAAGTTATCACTATACTATAGTTAACAGGGGGGGGGGGGCAACCGTCTATAGTAAACGTACCATTGGGGGAAAAGTGGGTGGGGGCAGACCCCCCCCCCCCGGATGCTACGTCCCTGAGGGGCGTCGAGGAGTTACATGGATGAAGAAAGATTAAACGCACTTTTCATCTGTATGTATGTCAGGACATTAACATTGATGTTGAATCAGTTGTTGAAATGTATGCTAGGCTTCGGCAACGAAGAATGTTACTATTTAATCATTTAGCAGATATATAAATATGCAAATTGAGTTTAATTTTGTATTTTAGCAATAAACTTCAATTCAAGACCACTACCTTTTGTACATAATTACATCTTTTACTTAATAATGCTGATCAGATTATTTAAATGTTGATCAAAGGAATTATTATGCTTCCTTTGAAAAGCAGATAACTGCCTAAATTAGAACCAACGTTATTTAAAACATTAGTGTCAGACTGTTTATCAAACATTAAAAATCCAAAGAAAATATAAAAAGAAGAAAGTTTACTCGGTAGGCCTCAGTTTTACCCTACAAAATCTCTAGAATCCAGGAGCTTCTGGAGGCTTCGCCCTGGACCCACTTGGGGCCTCAAGTCGCCCCAGACTCCTTGCGTACTTTTGGCGCAACCCTAACTTCAATATTCCTTGATCCGAGCCTGTATAATGTCAACCAAAACTTGTTTTACAGATTCATTAAAGGTCTAAAATGCCTTGTTATACTTGACAGGATCAGAAATAATCTTGATACCATGAGATGGCTCTTTTTGTCCATAAAAGTGATCCTGTTGTTGATGCGGTGGAAATGGAAATTTTTGTTGTCGATATACCGAGGAAGGCAGTAACGAATATATTAATGAATTAAGAATACAGACTTACTGGAGAGATTAAATACTGGAAATAGAAGGTATCTGGTACAGTGGCTGTAACGTTGTTGTTGACAAACCAATCGTGCAGAATCGTTCGTGCATAGTGCGCGAACGTTCGTTTAACGTGCGAGATCATGCGTGTAACAGACTCAATCGTTTGTGGTTTTAATCGTGCGTGAACGTGCGTTTAGAAGCGTGAAAATTTCGTTTTGTTAGTTTTGATCGGAATTTTATCTGTAAAGCCATCTCATGGTATCAAGATTATTTCGTTAAGGTTTTACTTTTTAATCCATTTAAAAGGAATGAAGTGCTGAACGAACTAACCTACGCTTGTAAACAAGCAATATAGTAAGTCGTACAAAATTATGTTCTTGTCAAATAGCGTGACTCACTGTGATAAACCGTAGATCATTCTTGTTAGCTGATAATTGTGGCAAGATAATTTATTTTACATTTTCAAGTAAGCAAAAGAAATGTTTTTACAAATAAATAAATATTTTCAAAGCTTACATAAATGTTTAGTCGGTGAATGTACAATCATGCACAGGATTTTCGGGGTTTTGTTTACACATGTAACAGTGTTTATCTCTGTAGCTTACGGTTTTAGTTGGGAATGCTTTGACTGGATCTCCAAATTATTGTTTTAATTTAAAAATTGATTTAACAAAAAATTGTTAATTTCGTGGTCCCTGTCCCCCTGGGGCCGGGGTGGGTGGGGCAAAATCTACTTAAATTAGTGCTATCTTTAAAAATCTTTCTTTACTCCGAGACATCAAGCAGTCAAACTGTTGGTATGATTGTAATCAGCATTGGGTCCTCTACCAAAATTGTGACATTTTGGGTTTTGGTGTTAGGGCGTGACTCTATTGAATATATAGTGAAATGCATTAATTCTTTGAAAATCTCCTCTTCTGCCCCTGGGAATGAATAAACTAATTAAGTTCATAGTTATGATGAACAAGAGTGTCCCAAACAAAATTGTGATTTTTATGGCCCCAGGGTCAGGAGTTATGGTGTTACGGTGGGGCTGTATTGATATATAGTGAAAATGCATTAATTCTTTGAAAATCTTCTCTGTTCCTGAGTATAAGATAAACTAATTATTGATTGTATACTGTTTAACGTCCCTCTCCAGAGTATTTCACTGATATAGAGACGTCACCATTGCCGGTGAAGGACTGCAAATTAAGGCCTATACTCGGCACTCAGGGCCATTGAGCAGGGAGTGATCTTTATCGTGCCACATCTGCTGTGACACGGGGCCTCGGTTTATACGGTCTCATCCGAAGGACCTTGTTAAGTTCCTAGTTATGATGAGCAAGAGTGCCTCTACCAAAATTGTGAAATTCATGGTCCCAGAGTTAGGGATTATTGTGTTAGGGCAAGGGTCTATTGATTATATAGTGAAAATGTATTTAATGTTTGAAAATAATCAAAATATTAAATGTAAATGTTTATGTTTGAATGATGTGACGGTATTCTTCTCTGCAGTGCAATGGTACACCGGGACTATTGGTTTGTGAAATTTAAGATAATGGACCCCGTAGGAACCAATCCTCTGAAAAACGTGGGGCCTCGATACACACTTTATCACTGGACATTGCAGACCCTCGATCGGCCACTCCTTTCCAATCAGTTCCTCTAACTCTTTACTGTCCACTTCAGCTTTGAGGACGTCATCTATCTATCAATTATGAATGTGTTTAACAAGGATTAGAAAAGTATTGAAGCAAATTAATCATAATCATATGTTTTTGTGAATTTTTGTAAGCACCCAGAATACAATATTTTTTGTATCCATTCGCAATTTCCTTCATCATCGCATAATATTCCTAATTTACTAGAGCATTCAAACGCAGACCAGAACGAAATGTATATGCTTAGCAAAACATACACCTCCTTTACCGTCAACATCATGGCTGTAAGTTAACCGCGCAGTGATAGATTTTAAGAATATCGAACCCGTTATAAATCATTATCTTGTCTCTACGATTTATTAACAAAGTATTATGTTCTACTTTTACATCAGTAAAATAAGATAAAGGGTAATAAATAAATTAACACTTTGAAATAATTGTTGTTGATGTGAGTGTACGGTGAGATCTTTTGCCCCATTAAAATAACTGCAATGCAAATAAAATTCAAGTCAAAATAATTTCGGTTCATAAGACTATTATATGCAAATATCTACCAGTAATATCTTTATTATTGACATATTTTGTAATATATTTACTCACTAAAATACTTGGGCAAGATCTTTTTGGTCTTGATGGCAATCCTGTTGTACTTCTTGCATCTGAAGATGTTGGCAATGATTGGGCAGATGAAGATGTTATAGATTTTCGGATGGATGCCTCTAAGTGGGTAGGTTGGGTCTGGACATGTTTCTGAGGAGGTGCCGTTGAAGGAGGGACAGATACCGTCCAAAAGGGAGAATTTCTTGTTGGCCAATACTTCACCAATGGGCTATGTGCTTTGAATTCACTACTCTGCCTCAAAGGATCAACAGACAGGCATGCATTCCTGCTCCATAGAGCTTGACAATCTGTTTTTGAATACATATAATTAGGTTAACAATGAGACAAGTACATATACAACGGTGTGAAGTGCAAAAGGATTGGTATAATACATAACTTTACATCTCTCCTCATTCTCTCTAGAATTTTATGGGTGTAACTCCCCTCCCGTGAATTCTCTCCTTTCATGATCAAAGTTTCAGTGTCCACTGTTTTTGTTGGAAACACAAAACCACAATTTTAACAAATCATCACTTTAACATGGCTCTCCTAGTAACAGCTGGGACATCTTCTGGGAATTTTTTTTTCATCTCTCTGAAAACAAAATTTTTATATAATTAAGTACAGGTCCACATAAGAATCAGGCAGCCTATGTATAAAAGGTGATACATGAGGTTTTCAGAAATAAATGATTTTTCTCAGGGTATAAACCATGTATGCAGAGGGAAAAATAATTTGGGTCATTGTTACTATGGAAACCTGGACATAGAAATTTCCTTAGCAAAGGGCAAATTTTTCTTTATAGATTGACGAAATTTTACCCATTTTGAAGGCTTCATACAAAAAATTCAAGAAAGAAATGTCATTCTTCCTTAGTGACACAAGAAAGATAAACTCTTGAAGTGTTCTGAAAATGTAATAACATTTTACAATTTACATTCTCTAATATATTTATTATAGATACTACAAGAAAGGCTTTCTTAAAATTTGAAATAAAAAGTTTTGCAAATTTGAAATTTACTATCTGTTGCTAGGCAATAAAAATGGATGCTTTGATAAATTTAAAATGGTTAAAGTCTAAAGCATTGGTAGAAAAATCACATAAATTGTAATCACTGAGTACCAAAAACAATTTTTAAATTAATGATATATAAAACATTCTTCCTTGTGTACCTATGAATATTTTACAAGTTATCACCATGGCAACAGTCAATTTAACCCCTTAAACTTCCACGTATAAGGATCAGACAGGTCTCATGATAACACTGATATATTTGGCATTTTAGTCCCTCTACAGTGACGGGACTGTTTTCCCGAGTTGGGAAAATTTTGTCAAGCTGAGAATCAGTAACACTTAAAATTTGCCCTCCAACTTCTATCAGTTTACTAAGACCGCGGAACATTAACTGGCAAAATTGGAAATATACAGCTTACGTCATTTTTATCTGTTACAATCAAAACATTCAGTGATAGACAGCGTAATGGGCGGGTACAATTCGACGCAGACGTTTGGAAAACATCGGATTGAAATTGCAGATCGAAATTCATTTTCAATCCACCTCAGCTACGCTATAAGTCGACGCGGACGTTTGGAAAACATCGGATTGAAATTGCAGATCGAAATTCATTTTCAATCCACCTCAACTACGTTAGAAGCCACAGTGTTACTAACTTACCCAGAAGACAAATAATTTCAAATTTGGTACAGTTTGAATTTTGTGTCCAGTGTTTTAAAAAAAAATATTAAGGGACAAATATTTCATTTCTGCTTGGTACATGTAAATATACGTTTGGTTTAGGGGAGGGGGCTTAACAAGTATAAGTAAAGTTGTCCAACATTTTTCAGTGAGAATAAATATAAAACTCATGCACTCTAATAATCCTAGAGATAATAATCTGTTGTCATGTAAACATAACATGTAAGTCATGACCTGACTCGACAATTTTTTAACACCCCCCCCCCCCCCCCCCCGCTTAGAATCAAATATCTCCTGAAAAATAATCTTTGTCTTCTATCATCTTTCGCGTCCCTAAAATTATAAGCTAAAACTCATATTAATGTGAACTTCGATCAATATGTATTCGGAAGTTGAAATTAGTTGATTTTTGAATCATGTATATATTCACATCTTATCTTTGAAAACAGTTCAGGTGGATTGAAAATGAATTTCGATCTGCAATTTCAATCCGATGTTTTCCAAACGTCGACGTCGAATTGTACCCGCCCATTACGCTGTCAATCACTGAATGTTTTCATTGTAACAGATAGAAATGACGTAAGCTGTACATTTCCAATTTTGCCAGTTAATGTTCCGCGGTCTTAATGGAAAAAATATACATATACATTGATTTGTTTCTATTTTTACTCTTCATTTGCAGACAGAGGTGGTACTTTTCAGTATTTTTTTGAATTGTTTTAAAGAAACTTTAACAGAATAACCTAGTAATCCCTTTTAGTAGACTCATTCAAAAACTGTTCCACTGAATCTTCTTCTTCCTCCATCTGAGTCGCCCGCGTGGCGCAGTGGTTAGAGCGTCTGCTCAAGAGTCGCGAGAAGCAAGGAGTTAATCCTTACGTTGCGGGTTCGAATCCCACTGCGGGACGTGGAGGCCGGTCCTTCGGATGAGACTGTATAAACCCAGTTCCTGTGACGCAGTAGGTGCCCGCACGAAAAAGATCCTTCACTGCTTAAAGGCCCTGAGTGCCGAGCATAGGACGGAATTTGTATCCCTCCACCGGCAATTGGTGGCGTCTCCATATGAGTCGAAAAATTCTCGAGAGGGACGTTAAATAACATACAATCAATCCCCCATCTGATGTTGTGGATCCATGCACACATCACGCGCAGCATCTCTACATTCTTAAGGAAAAATTCTGGATGCTTCTTCTCCACGCCTAGCATTGAATAATGTTAATCGCGCAACAATCAGTATTCTAAGCCAGTGTATTTATGAATGGAGAAATCTCCAATGTTAAGTCAACATGTCCCAAAATTTAGTTTTACAATACCCCCAAAAACTCTGTGAAGTATAGATTCAAAACTTATACAATTTATACTTGGTAAACACTTGATAAACAAAAGATACTTGCAAAAAATATTTATTTAGAAAAATCATTTTTTAACAAAAGGCCCGTGAGCTTTATAGGTCACATGAGCATTATGTAACAACTTTCCAGTGATTGGATTTTGATTCATGTTTTAAGCCAGATGCTATGGCATTCACAATATTAGTTTTATCAGTATATTCTTGATTATCCTAACAGAGCGTCTGTAAATCTCTTAATTTACTGGCCTGACAAAGCCACCCCGGTAACAAAAAGATGGAAAGGTTTTGGAATTTCTTTTGTTTTATTATGAGATTTTCGGAGTTTTCTATACCATTTTAAAATTACATCAAAGATACTTCTTTGTTCAGCATTCAGAGACTGTAAAATCTGTGTTGTCTGACTCCTGTAATGTGGTCAAGCTGTCTTTCCTCAAAAATTACACAAAATAGACTGCTGTTAAAGGCACTAAAAGCTTAATTCAATCAAGAGTTCTAAAAGCATCTTCACTTGGGCACAGACAGGTGGCATTCTGTTAAAGTTAGAGTTTTTCTTTACACTGGACTGTCAATGCTTTTATGGACCTAGGGCCTCTCTAGGCTGATTGAAGGTAAATAATTTGTTTTGCATCATCTCCACTGGTATCACGTAAGTGTGGCGCATCTTAGTCGTCATTTTTCATCTCATCCTCCTCAATTGTCTCAGATAGAATATGTATGTGAGTGCCAATCACCTAGGAGTCAGTAGTAAAATATGGAGAGAAGTACTTGCGTGGTAAACCCCCCCCCCAAAAAAAAAATTGTGTGACTTATGATTGCAAATATTAAATATAGACCAGGCCCTGAACTAGGTCATGTGTATATCATGCCTTTTAAACGAATCTTCCTCCACACAAGGAGTCTTCCTCTATATAAGTGTTACAGATCACTGTTTTAAATCATGCAAAACCAATTTTCGTTTATAGCATAGCAACTGGAGCTTAGGTAACTTAAATTTACACATTTATGAAGGTTTTCAGTAGTTCTAGTGAATGTCTTTATTTATCTCATGCCGTCCTTCACAAAGCAAGAAGATTTCACGGATTCAAATGCACTCTGCGCCTTCTAAAATAGTCCTCCATAAAGTTAATCAATATCTCCATCTGATGTACATTGGCCTTCTTCGCATCCTTCAGCGATATCAAAGTTCGCAGCTTCTCTTGTAGAGGGTAGGTTGGAAGTGATGATATCTGCATCATTTTACTCTTAGCTTGTGACGTCTTCCGTATGCTTTTTTTAATATTGATGTATTATGATATTGAAGTTTACGTTTAATGAAAATAATTAAACCGGTGAAATATACATTTAAAAAAAATTAGTTTCAAATGATGAGAAAAAAATGCGGCTTAAATGCTCACCTTTATTCTGTCAAAATTGAGTCCACCACACCCATGAATGTTCCCTGGCTTCCTTGTGATTGGGACTTGATACAGGTAGCAGCTGTCTCCGTGGCTGAAGAGTCCGTGAAAGCAGCAGCCTACTCTATATTGGGGTGAAAATGCTGGGTTGACATCTTTTTTAAGGGCAGCATTTGGTACCGAGTTTACTCGTGTCAGAGTGGAAGTTGTTGATGTACCCTCAGTAAATGTTGAGTATTTTGGAACAGCACACTTTCGTCTTGGAAGTCGAGACTAGGAAAGAGTTGTGGTGGAGAGTTACTGAAAATTTAAACAATATAAAAATGCATTTATTTTTGTTACTGCATATATTTGATTCAGATGAATTATAGTTTTAAGGTTCTGAAATTTATATCACTAGTAAAGATTCTACATTCTGAATTGAATTTTTAATGTTAAGATTATAATTATGACAAAACATAAACATAATAATAATAATTCACATGATCCTAATAATTTGGTTTATATTGCATTATGTAATAATGCGGCCTTGTCTAGACGACGATCTCCGTATGTTTTAGTGCGTGTCCGAGGTACCTGGAGAAGATGTGCGGATTCTGAACGCAGTGATCGTGGTGGGTTGTAAACAGTTATGATATCTCTCATGTAGACTGGAGATAGGCTGCGAAGGGATTTGAAAGTGTACACAAGTTTTTTATATTTGATTCTATATTCAACTGGGAGCCAATGAAGATGGATTAGAGTTGGAGTTATTTGATCGGATCTTTTGGAGTGTGTAATTAGTCTTGCAGCGGAATTTTGCACTCTCTGAAGTTTGGCGATGTGGTGAGAAGGAACGCCGTATAGCAATGCATTGCCGTAATCTAGTTTAGATGTTACTAAGGAATTAACTAGAGATTTACACGCTTCGTCGCTAATATAGGAACGGATGCGACCAATTCTGCGAATGTTCATATATGCCGAGCGTGAAATTGAGATGCATTGCTTTTCCATGGATAGGGTTTTGTCGAAGAATATGCCTAAATTTTTTACAAAAGATGCATCGCTAACAACACAATCACCGAATTCTAACTCAAAACTATTCATATTGGTAAGTCTATGTTTTGGTGCAAAAACGATAAGTTCGGTTTTGTCTTCGTTTAATTTGAGGAGGTTGGCACTCATCCATCTACGTATGTCCGATAGACAACATGAAAGTCTTTGGGACATATCGGTCCAATTATCGCTAGGTTCAACGATGATGTATATCTGGGTGTCGTCGGCGTATATATGGTACGTCATTTTATGATGTCTGCAGATTTCGCTGAGGGGTTTAGAGAATAGACAATAGAGTCTCGGACCCAGAACTGAGCCTTGAGGTACACCGAATTTTAGAGATCTAGCATCAGACAACGATGAACCAACAGCGACATGTTGTTGTCTGTCACTGAGGTAAGATTTGATCCATTTCAACGCGGATCCAGTAATACCAAACATATTGTCCATACGCTGAAATAGGATGTCGTGGTCTATAACGTCGAAAGCCGCGGATAGGTCGAGTATAACAAGAACAGCACAACAATTGTTGTCGAGTGCGCATACGATGTCATGGTGAACCTTCATAAGCGCAGTTTCAGTGGAATGTCCCGTTCTGTACGCAGACTGAAAATCATCATGTAGTTGATACATCTCCAGATGAGCGTCGATTTGTTTTGCTAAAACCTTTTCAAGTATTTTTGAAATAAAGGAGAGATTTGACACAGGACGATAATTTTTTAAATTATCTTTATCTAATCCTGGCTTTTTAAGCAACGGTCGAACAATTGCGTGTTTAAAGACAGCGGGGACGTTAGAGTCCGACAGCGACTTGTTTATGATTGACGTGATAGTCGGCAAGCAACTTCCAATACACTGCTTCAGTAGATGTGTAGGTAAGGGGTCAAGTTCACACGATTTTACTGATGCTTTCATTAGGAGTTTCCGAATTTCTTCTGCAGTTGCGGTCGTGAAATTAGAAAACTGCTGACCATCAAAGGAAGTATCAGCGTGAAAGGGATCTGTTACATCAATATTCGAGGCGTTTGACTTACACAGTGATACTCGGATATTGCTTATTTTCCCTTGAAAATATTCGGCAAAACTTTCCGATAATTCCTTTCCGCTTGCAGATGATGGTAAAACCGGGTCGGACTTGATTCCCATAAGCTGGTTCGTCAAACAGTAGAGCTTTTTAGAGTCTCTACCACACTCGGTAATTTTATTTGAATAGAAATCTTTCTTGCACTGCGTTAAGGAGTTGCTGTATGATCTAGATGATTCTTGGTATATAAGATGGTGAACAGTCAACTTTGTCCGTCGCCAAGTGCGTTCTGCTTTTCGCCTTTTTCGTTTGAGCGTATGTAGATCTTCCATATTACCTTAATTACATGACTATTTTTCCATTTCAAACACATTGTAGCTATAAGCAAGTCTTGTATTCTTGTATTTCAATTTGGTATAAAAAGTTTGTCTTCCAAATATTTTGACTTGTAAACAGTGTGTGTGTTTCGAGGGTTGTCAATTTCATACTTAAAAATTTGGTACCACCCTTTCCTCTAAAATTTAGCTATAAAAATACTATGCTCTGCATTTTCTTATTTTGAATAAGAGGGCAAAAGTGGGCTTTTTAATTTTTTAAAGAAAGTCTTGATAATACAAAAGCAAAATTAAGAACTATTTTTTTTTACTGACCAATGCTAATCGGGGGTGCACAAGAGGCCTTATGTCTTCGAATTCATAATAGAATTTCGTTTTATCCAATGAATACCTTATTGAATTCCGGGGTGGCTTGGACTTCTGCAAGGGTTTTGACTTTTTTTTTAACCCGTCTTGTCATCTTCGTCTGGAGATTTTTTGTAGTTAAAGTCCAGAGTTCTACACACTTCTATCTTGGTTTTGTAGTTTAACAAAACTTCAGATTTTAATGAGTCAATCCTGCTGGGAACTAGTTGTACATCCGACAATTTAAGGGGAGTTTGTGCTCGACTGGCATCCGCAAGAACCAAATGTTTTGAAATATCGAAACAGGCGATTCTGTTGAACTCATTCCTTTTGGTTTGAACAACTGCATTGAAGTATCGAGAATTCGTCCTACTATTACTACTACTGTTATTACCAACAGAAAAAGAACATTTAAAATGAGAATTGTTCAATTGTGAAAACAACGCTATGAAGAGCGACTCAAGGCCTTACAAATTTATTAATGTAATTAAAATGTAATTCCATAAAATGTACTAATTAATTAAACATGTAAAGTTATTTTAATTTATTAAAATGGTCCTTATGGGAAGTAAAAGAGTTGACATTTTTTCTTCGATCTCCATAAAACATAGCCTATATAAAGAATTGTTTTCTGTTATCTAATGATTTTACAATTACATACATGCCCTAAAACCACACCCAGTAAATTTAAAACAAGTATAAAATATGATACATTTTTGTCTCTGAGTACTATTTGATCCTTTGCGTATACAAAGTACGTGAGAATTCTGCAAGACTCCAAATATCTGGTTTGAAAACGTCTTATTTTGTGATCATGGCAGAGAAATTACTATACCTTTTGTAAGTACATGCTTTGTTTTGTTTTTTAAAACCAGATAGAAGATTTGATTGTGAAAATACTACCTCATTTTTGTGTTTGTGTATTTTTAGTTTGCTACTTATTACTATAATAAATTCACGCAAGTAGTTACATGTATTCCCTTTGCGACTTTAGAGATTAAAAATAAAATTGGTTGACGAAAGAATTTTTTTTTTATTCTCTTAAAAAAATTTCTTCACCTTAAAAAGCGAACAAGCAACTTCGTAATTGTTCTGTTTTTTTTCTCGGATATTATTAAAATTTATTTATTTCATTTAATATTTTTTCAGTTTATTATAATTTCCTACAAAATTTTTTTCTTAAAAAATTAGAGCAGATATTTTGAAGTATAGCAGATATTTTGAAATATGCATCTTTCTTTTATAATCTAGAGATGAGAATCACACATCTAGCCCATCAAGGTCATTTGATGACTTTGAAAAAGAATGCTTCACCTAGGAACAGACTGGGCACTTCCCATTTTGGAACCGGAGTATTCTCCGATTGACCCCTACTTTGCTCTTACTGGGGATGAAGGGACTACCGTGCAGATTAAACAGGAAAATATCCCAAGTCAGACCACCACATGTACACCTGTTCAGATCCAAACCATGGCATCCTCTTTTGCCCCTTCTACACAGACCACTATTTAAACTCAGATCGACAAAAGCTTAACAACCCCTAAGACGCAAGTCCAGTCTGAAGGCAGAACCAATAAAAGAAGACTGAGCGAAAATGAAGAGTCGATCTTGTTAACTCTGCTCAGGTAAGTTATATAAGAATTCTCATCTTTGCTATTTATGCTTAGTTCTATTCAAATAACTCGTCAGAGATATTTTTTTAAATTTCGTTATATAAAGTTATCACCTCATTGTTCATTGTTATCAAAAAATTAAAAGTTCCACATATTTCCCCATATTTCCCAATGTCAGTAACTTAATTCTTCTAAAACAGCAAAAATTGAATCATATTTTTTATTCGAAAAAAAAAAAAAAAACAAGGGCGAAACTTCTATGCAAGTTCAAACCTAGCAAGTTCAAACCAGCATGCCATGGTGCAATCCATTTTGAAGGCATTTAGGTAAACACACTTTTTTAAACCGATATTGTAAATTAAGACAAGAGGCCCAAGGGCCACAGCGCTCAACTGAGCACATCAGACTTGAATTTACCCCCCCCCCTTCCAGGTGTTCATTATTTAAACAAACTAGAAACTACATTAACTGAGGATGATTCCATAAAAAATATCACTAATCATAGCTTTAAAGTACTTGAAAAGAAGATTTTAAAAGGTTTCCCTATATATTTCTATGTAAAATTTTGGCTTAGCCATTTTGGCCACACCCTAGCCACGAAGGGTCATGATTTGAACAAATTTGAATCTGCACTACCTGAGGATTCCTCATGAGTTTCATCTTTCCTGGCCCAGTGGTTCTTGAGAAGATTTACTGCTGTGCATGTGTACAAAATATTCTATTGTTAATATGAATTGTGAACAATGATGCCTTTATATACAAAGATAAAGGTACCCAAAACTAGGTCAAACATGTAAAATGATATAAACATAGGTAAACAAAAACATGCATCTAACATACTTATCGAGATAAACAATTCTACAAACCTACATGGATATTATGCAACACTGTGAGGATTTCTTAATGTAAAAGTATCAAAATAACTACTCGTAATACTGTGTGGCACATGTTCACAACCCTTGTAAACAGCATGTTTACATTCACAAACCGAAAGTACAAAATTTTTAATTTTTAGTTACCATGGCAATACTGTTCATCGAAATCAAAAACCGATACACAGAATTATGTATCTGAGTGTATTCCACTTGTGTGCCAAGTTATATTGAAATCCGACCAAAACTGTAGGAGGAGTAGCATTTTAAAAGAATTTCACAGAAATTTCTATATTTAGTAACCACGGCAACACCGTTCATCGAAATCAAAAACCGATACACAGAATTATGTATCTAAGTGTATTCTACTTGTGTGTCAAGTTATATTGAAATCAGACCAAAAGTAGGAGGAGTAGCATTTTAAAAGAATTTCACAGAAATTTCTATTTTTAGTAACCACGGCAACACTGTTCATCAAAATCAAAAACCGATACACAGAGTTATGTATCTTAGTGTATTCTACTTGTGTGCCAAGTTATATTGAAATCAGACCAAAACTGTAGAAGGAGTAGCATTTTGAAAAATTGTTTACAGAGGGACAGATGCAGGAAGCATTTCTATCGCATAAGCTCGGCAGGAGATGCTCACTCCTCCATGGCACCTGATCCCACCTCTGATGTTTCGGAGGTCCGTGTTTGCTCTGCTCTTTAGGTCACCTGAGTAAACTCAGGTGACCTATTGCTATCTGTTTTCGTCCGTCGCCGTACGTCGTACGTCGTTCGTAAACTTTTGAACATTTTCAGCTTCTTCTCTGCAACCGCTGAACCAATTTCAACCAAATTTGGCACAAAGCATCTATGGCTAAAGGGGAACAAAAATTGTGAATTTCATGATCCCTGCCCCCCTGGGGCCTGAGGGGTGGGGCCAAAACCACTAAAATTAATGCAATCTTTAAAAATCTTCTTCTTTACTCCTGGACATCAAGCAGTCAAACTGTTTGCATGATTGTAATCAGCATTGAGTCCTCTACCAAAATTGTGAAATTCATGGCCCTGGGGTCAGGGGTTCTAGTGCTAGGGCGGGGCTAAATAAGTATACAGTGAAAATGCATTATTTCTTTGAAAATCTTCTTCTCTACTCCTGGGTGTTAAATAAATGAACTAAGTACATAGTTATGATAAGCAAGAGTGCCTCTACCAAAATTGTGAATTTTATGGCCCCAGGGTCAGGGGTTCTGGTGATAGGGCGGGGCTCTATTGATTATATATAATGAAAATACATGAATTCTTTGAAAATCTTCTACTCTGCTCCTAGGTATTGAATGAACTAACTAAGTGCATAGTTATGATGAGCATGAGTGCCTCAACCAAAATTGTGAATTTTATGGCCTCAGGGTCCAGGGTTCTGGTGTTAGGGTGGGGCTCCATAGATTATATAGTAAAAATACATGAATCTTTGAAAATCTTCTACTCTGCTCGTAGGTATTAAATAAACTAACTAAGTGCATAGTTATGATGAGCAAGAGTGCCTCTACCAAAATTGTGAATTTTATGGCCCCAGGGTCAAGGGTTCTGGTTTTGGGGAGGGTGGGGGGGGCTCTGTTGATTATATATTGAAAAAACATGAATTCTTTGAAAATCTTCTACTCTGCTCCTAGGAATTTAAAAATAAACTAAGTACATAGTTATGATGAGCAAGAATGCCTCTTTTAAAACTATGAATTTTATGGCCCCAGGGTCAGGGGTTCTGGTGTTAGGGGGGCGGGGCTCTATTGATTATACAGTGAAAATACATTGAATCTTGAAAATGTTATTCTCTGTCTCTGGTTATGAAGCAGATGAACTACCTTTATAGTTATGATGAACAAGGGCCCTAATCTTGCAGACTTGTGAATTTCAAGGCCCCAGGGTTAGGGGTGGGTTGGGGGCCCTACTTTTATACTGAAAATGAATTTATTGTTTGAAATCTGCTCTTTTGTATTTATAAAACATTTATTTTTTTTTATATTAAGGGTGCCTTTTTAAAATTTGTGCAACGTGTGGACCTAGGGCCAGGGGTTTATGTCACAGTGTTAGGGGCACTACTGATTAGTTGGAATGCATTTTTGTTCCCCTACCCTGTGTATGGGTATTCAGTAACCAAGCTAAGCAACTGCTAAGTGTATTGTTTTGATGATCAATGGTGCCTCTTTCAAAATTGTGAATGTCATATAGCATCTGGCTTAAAACATGAATCAAATTCAATAACTGGAAAGTTGTTGCATAATGCTCAGGTGACCTATAAGGCCCGTGGGCCTCTTGTTTTTTTGTATATTTCTTTAATGGACGTTGAGATTGAATACTGTTCGTTATTTCCATATCCTTCTTGTACTGATCCATTTGAAATTTTCTTTTCACCATACGGATGTCACGAAAACTACGGCTGGAGGTAATGAAATCAAGGAAAGCATCAAGGTTATCTGGATCCATTCTTTGTCTGTTAATTTTCTTGTCTGGAATGGAAAGTGCAGCACCAAGTTTCTTCGAATGATTAAGGGCAGCATAATATCTGTGAGGTGTAATTTCGGGAATCATTGCAAGAACAGCTATGATAAGCCTGTCAGAGAACTTAAAACCACGATAAATTTTATATAATACACTAACCTGAACTCAAAAAATTCTTAAAGGAAGATATAGTAACTGATAACATTGTGTTGAACACATCTAGGGCTTCCGAGGGAAGCCTTCATGTAAGTGTTATGTGACCCTCAGAATCACGTGATCAGATATTTATATACTTTATTAAACTCCACATAACTCGCCCTGGCACAAGTGAAAGATGAGGATGAATCCTTAAATACAAGGCCTTATTAAAACAGCATAAGTTATCGTACATGAAAAGTGCTGGGGGAAGATATGAATTGTACACTTCAACCACATTTTATCGAAAAGCGCAGCTCTTGTTGCTATCTGAAGGTGTTTTCCATGAACATTCGAAAATCATATCGAATTTCAAAATATATTACTTTCCCCCAGCAATATCCATGTTCCTGGATACCTGAACTTACTTTTACACATTTTCCGTATGTCATTCAACCCCATCTTTCAATTGGGCCGAGCGTTTAAACACACGACATCTAATTTTCTCCATTTCACTTTCAGATATAAAACGCTCAAGTGATGCAGAAGAAGGGGACGCAACCCAAGATTATCAAAGCTTCACAAGGGCGCCGCATTTAAATGTATACAATGAATTTATCACATTAAAAAATAAAATTAAATTATTTCTTGGTCTTCTTTTCAATAATTATTTGTAAAATGACATATCTATTATTTCAATGAATTTATTAAATTAATACACAACAAGTACTTCACACTGAAGGACATTCCAAATGTACAGAATGTATTGACTATATTATGCTGATGCATATCAAATTACTTCCAATATTATTATACTTGTAAATCTACACAAAATATCTTTCCAAGTGAATATTTTAATACTCATTAAAATTCAGTGAATTTAACGATAATATGCATCACTTAATTTATGCATCACCAGAGTCCTTGGTTGTAGATAGCCGTTGGAGACAGACCCTTTAAAAAACTGCATGTAACTGCAGTTGTAGTTGATGAATTCCATACAGTGGCCACCTGGCAAGTCTATTTATTTTAAATAAAATAAAATTTTTATAATTAGGATAAGGAGGAGTAAAAGCATTGATGTTTTAGTTTGGTAAAATTTAGGTTTTCCTAAGCCTCAGAAAAATCTATTCCTCTTAAAAATTAAATTTAATTTTCATGTTCATATGAACACTAGCAAGTATAAAAAATAAGGAAATTCTGTAATTAAAACATTTAAAAACTCTTATTTCAAATTTAGGGGTGGTCTAGAAGCAGAAAAAGACGAAAAGGTCTTCAAGAGGTGGTTTCGACACATTGGATAAATACGGTCATATTTTCCGGAGGCATCTGTTCTGGAACTAAGTGCTACCTGTACGAACACAATTAAGAAAAGGGTCACATAAGTTCTGGGATTAAAGGAGTATGAGTATATCACAGTTTCCAGAAACCAAGAAAACATAAAATATATTGTGAAAAAGGTGGGGCAGAATATTGAGTCTTCATTGGTATGGATCCGGACGCCATTTCTGAGATGGAGAACTTTCCCCAACAATAATATATTGTAAATCAATAAAAGACGTTGGACAAATTTACAATTTTCTTGCAACTGAATTGTCTAATATTCACAATATCAATGAAATGATAGAAATGTTTCATTCAGAAACTTCTGAAGAAAAGAAAAAAAACTACAATTGAAAATTTAACAAAGGAGAGTCAATTGCGGGTTGTTGTTGCCACCAGTATATTAGGAATGGGAGTAAATGTATCATCGTGCCACAATGTTATTATACATGGGCCTGCCAAAAGTTTGATAGATTTCATCCAGGAAACTGGGCGAGTTGGACGAGATCGGCAACATTCATGTGCCCTTTTATTGTATTACGGACAGCAATTGCGAAATGTTGACCAGGATGTAAAAAAAAAATATATAACATATATAACATCAACAGAGTGCAGAAGAAGAATTCAATTACTTAAAACATTTTTATCAGACAAAGAATTAAAATCTGCGCAAAATACTGGAAAACATACTTGTTGTGACATATGTGAAACAGTTTGTTCATGCAATTCCTGTTCTCTAACAGTATTGGAGAAAGCAGTAAGAAATCTGTCTTATGACAGAGTTGAAGACACATTTGATTCCTCCAGTGACAGTGATACTTTGTCATATGAGTATGAATCAGGTGATGATGACCTTACTGAAATGAATTAAATGATGCATTTCTGAACTCTGTGTTTGTTTACTTTGTAGAATGGATCTAGCACATTCTACATTTTTGTTTTGCTTAAGGTAATTCCACACTCCTATGATGTCATAGGTTTTTGCAAAAACTGTAATTAGTTTAAATTTATACCTTATAGAGAAATATCTCTTGGAAGAATGCTTTACAATAGGTGTAATGATAAATATTGTTTAGTTAAATAATTCAAAAAATGCATATTTTCTATATTTAATCAATTATTCAATCTTTAAATAATGTTTACAAGGGCAATAACTCCTTCTAAGGTCTCTTCATTCAGGCATTTGCTTTTCTGTAAAATAGTTTACCTGATATTCACAATTCAAAAGTATCTTTTAGGTAGGAAGTATATAGGATCAGCCAGCATCAGAATTATGCATATTAACCAGTTTTTACATATTTTTCTCAATACTTTTAACAAAAAATGTACAATTTTTTTATGTTGACATACAGTTCTGTTTATTAATGTTTTGCATCTTAAATAATATGGTGCAATAAATGGAAAGGTTAAAGTATATTGAATGAAAAAATATGCAGTTTTTGCACTTTGAACCCATAAAATTGTGAGTGTGGAAATTCCTTAAATTCCTGTTATATCTTTGGTATTTATTTAGAACCGGTACATTTATAGTCATTAAGGTCATACGACAAGTTCCTCAAATTTATATAATCTATATATAATTTTTTCTTAGAATTCGTGTTTGAAGTAAAGGTACTTTAACAAGTTTCCTCACAAAAAATTAGGGTACCTTACCAGGCATTTGAACAAGCTACCACAGGGTCATATTTCTTATCTCACCCTTATAAATAATATTCTGAATGTCCTTTTTCATAATTTTTGGCGTACTTATATTTAAAAACATTCTAAAAACAATGTAGAAATAAGAAGAAAATGACAAATACGAATAATTTTTGATATAATACCAAGAATTACAAAAGATGTATTTGAAGATCGTGTCGTCTGACCTTAATGCATTAAACGTTGATAAGCTAAAATAAAAGGTGTGTAGGATGTGTGCTGGATCTCTCCCCTTTTTTAGGTCACCAGTCCCTGAGATCATGCAACATCTTAAGCTTGAGTCAAAATTTTTTATGTACTAAACCCTTGTAGAATTCAAGCATACCAAAATCCAAATATTTTCCAATATTGTTCCACAAAAGTTTTCTTATCTGCAAATTTCGAGATAAATTCAACATCAAATCAGGATTTTATAGTGGATTAATATTTTGACTTAAGTTCAAGTTCGTTTCATGATCCTGGGACCAGAGTCACTCAGGTAACCTTTTACTATCTGTTTCCGTCTGTCGTCATAAACTTTAAACTTTAGCTGCTTCTCTGGAACCAGGGAACCAATGTCAATCAAATTTGGCCTCTGGTTTAAAACACAATTCAAAAATAATGGTTGGAAATTTGTTAAATGATGTCTAAGTGACCTATAAGGCCCATGGGCCTTTGTTGGAGTAGATGAACAAGTTCTTAGATATCCATATTTATCTATCCAATTGTAAAAATAAAAATTGAGCATGTTGCGTAACATGATTGCAAATGATTTTTTTTCCAAAAACAAATATACTCCATTATGCTATTTTACAATATATATATACTAAATACATTTTACATGTTAAAATCTTTCAACCACTTTTCATTTGAATGCTGCTTACAAGAAAGGTGAAATAAATCTAAAGTAAGTCTCAGGAAAAAAAATCCTAAAATGTATTATTAAAGCCTAACATAATGATAATTATAATTTTCTGTTCCTTCTTAAGGATGTACAACACACCTACCCCCAAAAATTCCTGTCGTTTAATTTTTGTTATTTTTATATATTCAGTACATGACTATACAGTACCCGCATCGTTATTCTTTACAGGATACATGATATGATAGGATACAGGCACGATACGATAGGATACACGCACGATACGATAGGATACACGCACGATAGGACAGGATACATGCACGATAGGATAAATGCAAAACACGATAAACTCAAAACACGATACACGCAAAACACGATAAACGCAAA
>NW_026925685.1:0-25812 GCF_032062105.1 Saccostrea cuccullata
ACGAACTAGAATCTACACTACCTGAGGATAATTCTACATAAATATTACTAATCATGGCTTTGAAGTACTTGAAAAGAAGATTTTAAAAGGTTTACCTTTATATTCCTATGAAAATTAATTTTTGGTCGGCCATTTTGGCCCCACTCTACCCCCGGGGTCATGATTTGAACAAACTTGAATCTACACTACCTGAGGATAATTTCACATGAGTTTCATTTTTCCTGTCTCAATGGTTCTTGAGAAGAATTTTTTAAAAGATTTTTACTATATACTCCTAGGTAAAACTTTGATCAGCCATTTTGGCCCCACCCTACCCCCGGGGCTCATGATTTGAACAAACTCGAATCTACACTATCTGAGGATGAATCCATATGAGTTTCATCTTTCCTGGCCCAGTGGTTCTTGAGAAGAAGATTTTTCAAGATTTTTCCTATATATTCCTATGTGAAACTTTGATCGGCCATTTTGGCCCCACCCTTACCCCGGGGGTCGTGATTTGTACAAACTTGAATCTACACTATCTGAGGATAATTTCACATGAGTTTCATTTTTCCTGTCTCAATGGTTCTTGAGAAGAAGCTTTTTATAGATTTTTTCTATATACTCCTAGGTAAAACTTTGATCAGCCATTTTGGCCCCACCCTACCCCAGGGGGTCATGATTTGAACAAACTTGAATCTACACTATCTGAGGATGAATCCATATGAGTTTCATTTTTCCTGGCCCAGTGGTTCTTGAGAAGAAGATTTTTCAAGATTTTTCCTATATATTCCTATGTAAAACTTTGATCGGCCATTTTGGCCCCACCCTACCCCGGGGTTCATGATTTGAACAAACTTGAATCTACACTATCTGAGGATGATTCCACGTGAGATTCATCTTTCCTGGCCCAATGGTTCTAATGAGAAGATGATTTTTAAAGATTTTTCCTATATTTCCTATGTAAAAGTTTGATCGGCCATTTTGGCCCCACCCTACCCCCGGGGGTCATGATATGAACAAACTTTAATCTACACTATCTGAGGATGATTCCACGTGAGATTCATTTTTCCTGGCCCAATGGTTCTAATGAGAAGATGATTTTTAAAGATTTTTCCTATATTTCCTATGTAAAACTTTGATCGGCCATTTCGGCCCCACCCTACCCCCGGGGGTCATGATATGAACAAACTTGAATCTACACTACCTGAGGATGATTCCACGTGAGTTTCATCTTTCCTGGTCCAGTCGTTCTTGAGAAGAAGATTTTTTAAAAATGGCATTAATTTTTGCAAATTCATAGTTATCTCCCCTTGGAAAAGGGAGTGGCCTTTCATTTGAACAAACTTGAATCTACACTACCCAAGGATACTTTGTAGCAAGTTTGGTTGAAATTGGACCAGTGGTTCTTGAGAAGAAGATGAAAATGTGAAAAGTTTACAACGACAGACAACAGACAAATTTTGATCAAAAGTCTAGTCGAGCCTTCGGCTCAGGCGAGCTAAAAACAAATTTTGGGTTGATTTATTTGACTCATGGATTAAACTACTGTTATATACATGCGTATAAATTCATATTTTTGATAAAGACAATTTGTTAGTTTCTTAGATGTACTTATGATTAAGGTATTGTTTAAATATTATAATTGATGTACTGGGAATTTGTAATTGAAAATTAATTGTTTTATTTGATCTTCAGAAAGAGCACTGCTGCACGTGTTAGTAATTTCTCAAACTTGACATCTCTCTCTCCATCCCACGGTATCGATGCTATTAGCTCATAATTGTTATCAGGTTTATGGTCAGATCACAGGCACCTGACGTTACTTATTTTTCTTTTAATAAAAAAATATACCCTTACCTTATAATAAACCAAGGTCCCCAACGGCGCCATCTTGAATTTTTCTAGGTCTGCCACATCCACTTGTACTTTCGTCTGAAACTCCGTCAAATAAATTTGCTGCAACCATATTCTTTCTGCGGCCAGTCTTTCGAGGTCTAAACTTACGGAAGCTGCAGCCAGAAGGGCGCATCACACTTGCAAACATTAAAAACCCCACGTCAAACTCGATCTACTGCTTCAACAATCCGAGAAATCGCCAAAGGGGGGCCGAAAGTTTACATCAATATGCTAATTGGAATTCCGTATTTGTCAGTTTTGTGGTGTATCTATAGCTGCGTGTTTTAATTAATTACTTTGAAATTTTAATAAATATTTCGATTATTGAAATGAAAAAAAAAATGCAAAATGGGAAAAATAAAACACCTCTTATGAATATTCCTGTAAAATATACTGTATTAATCTATACAGTTCGTTGCGTTCGAAACAATCTTGAATAAAAGAGGGGGGTGCTTGAAAAAAAATCAGCAACAAATCATCTAGAGTTAATTGAATGATTTTCAAAAAACAATAAACTGCAAACCATCCAGTTATATATACATATATACCTGGTATATGCTTAATTGAAAAAGGGGAGGGGATACGTGCACTGATAAAAAGATATGTAATGAAATCAATTAGCTTATGATATATATATGCCTAAATGAATAAAAATGACGCCATGCCACTACTTTATTGCAATACATAAAATTGCAGATCTCAACACTCCCTGGAATAATTTTAGTGCGGACCCCCCCCCCCCCCACACACACACACACACATACACACGTGCGTACATACTTTAAATATAAACAAAGTCAATCTTCTCCACGGAAAGCGCTCAATCAGGGTATCAATAATGACAGTGTTATTAATTATATCTAGTGCAAGTAAGTAGGGACTTACAACTGACTCAATATTTTGTCTCGAAAATGTTCATTGATCATCAAATTGAGCATGATATCAGGCTGATCTTCGACATTTACAAAATATAATCGCTTTGATCAAGCTGTATCGAAATTATTTTGGAGAGAAATAAAATGAATGTCCTTGCATGTATATTACGTTGTCTGAATTATTGTTTTTGGAATAAGTAGCATCTTTCGCCGGTTATTTTTAAAAATAAATTGTACAAATATATTGACCAATCAAAAAAGGGCTTTCCTTAAGAATTTCCAGTCGTATGTAAACTTTCGGCCCCCCTTTGGCGATTTCTCGGATTGTTGAAGCAGTAGATCGAGTTTGACGAGGGATTTTCAATATTTGCAAGTGTGATGCGCCTTTCTGGCTGCACTGTCCGTAAGTTTAGACCTCGAAAGACTGGCCATAGAAAGAATATGGTTGAAGGGAATTTATTTGACGGAGTTTCAGACGAAAATACAAGTGGATGTGGCAGACCTACAAAAATTCAAGATGGCAGCGTTGGGGACATTGGTTTATTATAAGGTAAGGGTATATTTTTTTATTAAAAGAAAAATAAGTAACGTCAGGTGCCTGTGGGTCAGATCTTAGACTGGTGTTTCTTTGAATTTGTTATGCTTACTCAAATTGTTTCCTGTGTTATAAATTAATGTCATTGAGCTTTCCCCAAACTTTACTACTGTCTTTTAACTTGTTTCATTGGTTCATTTATGAAGTGTGGGAGGAGTTGTCAAAGATGAGACGTGCCTGAGTTTGTTTGTAATTCACTCTCACTTTAGGAATTTTTGTGTAAAAATGTAAATTTTGATTTTGTACTTTTAGACTTGAATAAATTCTAAACTTTAACCAGGAATTATCATTTCAAAACAATATAATTATTACACTACATCATAAACAAAACCAAACTGCAGTTACATCAAATGCTCCACTTTTTTTATAATCCCAACATCTTTAATTTGTTGGGGGGAAAGTATTTTTCAATAAATCCATGTTTGATGCTAATATCCGATACCTTAATGATGTTATAGCTGAAGAGGGAAATTTTCTGTTTGTGATATATATCCACAGATGAAAATTATTTTTTTTGGAATATATGAGTATAATAAGTGCTCTTAAAGCATGGATGAAAAAGTGAATTTTTATGGAAATTTCACTAAGTCACAAAACCCTCTGGTTATGTCAAATATAAATACCCTTTTAGAATGCAAAAAAAAATCAAGGCAATTTTATAATCTTCTAACCAAAATAGCACAGAACCTACTGGTAAAAAAGTGGAATGAAAGAATGAAAATTGATTTTTAAATTGCCTTTTAAAGTTACAATAATTATAAACTGCAATGCTTCCAGAATTAATTTTGGAACAAAATTTTGGCCTCAAACTCATATCTATTCAAAATCAAAATCATACACAACAAAAATTATACATTCTTTCAAGTAGAAGAAGAAACAAGTAAATTCAAAGAATTGTGGTCCCCCGCTTTCGGTATTTTTGTGGGCAAGATATCATTTTTAGGGTCAAGGTCAATAGGTCAAAATTTTTGGTATCCCCTGAAAGGTCTTGCCATAAAGAATACATATATTTAAAATATGAAAGTCCTAGTTTCTACCGTTCAAAAGTTGTGACCAAGGTTAACGTTTTTAAAAAGTAGTTAAAACTCCAAGGTCAAGGTCAAAGGGTCAAAGTTCTTAGCATGCAATAAAAGATCTTCTCACAAGGATTTCATAAGTGTAGTACGAAAGTCCTAGCCTGTACCGTTTAAAAGTTATGGTCAAGGTTAAAGTTTTTTCAGAAGAACGTAAATCTCCAAGGTCAAGGTCCAAAGGTCAAAGTTGTTGGTATCCAATGAAAGGTGTTGCCCCAAAGAATACATGTGTGAAATATAAAAGTCCTTTTATCTACCGTTCAAAAGTTGTGACCAAGGTTAACGTTTTTTAAAAGTAGTTAAAACTCCAAGGTCAAGGTCAAAAGGTCAAAGTTCTTGGTATCAAATGAAAGGTCTTCTTACAAGAATAAAATATATGAAGTATAAAAGCCATAGCCTTTACCGTTCAAAAATTATGGTCAAGGATAAAGTTTTTTCATAAGTACGTGAATTTCCAAGGTCAAGGTCAAAAGGTAAAAGTTGTTGGTATTCATTGAAAGGTCTTGTCACAAAGAATAAATATGTGAAATATGAAAGTCCTAGTACCTACCATTCAAAAGTTATGGCCAAAGTAAAAGTTTGGAATTTTTTAGTAAAAGTAGTTGAAACTGCAAGGTCAAGGTCAAAAGGTCAAATTTGGTGGTACCGAAAGAAAGGTCTTATCACAAGGAATACACATACGAAATATGAAAATTATAGCTCCACTAAATCAAAAGTTATGGGCAAGGTTAAAGTTTTTGTGACGGACGGCAGTACGACGGACAGACGGACAGACAGACGGACAGACGGACAGACGAATGAGATTTAATGTCCCCTCGCTTTCGCGAAA
Organism: Saccostrea cuccullata; assembly: GCF_032062105.1. NCBI lineage: Eukaryota > Metazoa > Mollusca > Bivalvia > Ostreida > Ostreidae > Saccostrea > Saccostrea cuccullata. The sequence goes on from NW_026925685.1 coordinate 5,251, forward strand.
GCGGGGGACAACAATCGAACATTTCCTTGGGGAGATGTGATTATGGACAAGACTTTTAAAGAGAATTTGAAAATTACCTTGAAAAAAAAAACAAATCTTCAGATATCGGTAACAAAAAATAATTTCATTTTTGGATTCTTAGATAATAGGAAGAAGATACAAAATAATCTCATTCTATGGCTTAAATATTATATCTACACAACAAGGTGCACGGGAAAACACTTAATGTAGCTGCTGCGATATCGCTTATGGATATATTTCATGAAACTCTAAAATATATTGCATACAAAAAAGGTGAAAAGGATATGTTTGATACCTGCTGGAACTACTGGAAGCTTTTATTTCAATGACTTTTTAGATTGATATAAATATTGTAAATGCATGCACTCCTATTCTGTTTCTTCCCCACATATTCTATCTTCTTCCCCTCTCCTCTCTCTCTTTCTCTCTTTTCTAATTGAAAAAAAATTACACCTTCTGTATTTGTTATTGATCATTTATTGTATTAAATAACAGAATGTGTAAAACAAAAATAAAGAATTATAAAAAAAAAGGAGTATTTTATGCGAAGAGAGGCAGGTAATGAGAACAAGAGGCCCATGGGCCACATTGCTCAGCTTTGACCATTTGGTTCTTTACCAGATTCCCCCTTGTAATACATATTGTGACCCCACCCTACCCCACTGATCAGAATTTAAACAATTTGAAATGACACTACCCCAGTATGCTTCCATATAAGTTTCAGCTTTGATTTTCAGATTTTTTCTATATATTTCTAAGAAAAACATTGACTCCACATTGTGGCCCCGCCCAACCCCCGGGTGTCATGATTTGAACAATTTAAAATCTACACTACCCATGGATACTTCCACATAAGTTTCAGCTTTTCTGGCCCAGTGGTTCTTGAGAAGAAGATTTTAAAAGATTTTTCCTTTATATTTCAATGTAAAACTTTGATTCCCCATTGTGGCCTCTACCTATCCCCGGGGGTCATGATTTGAACAATTTAGAATCTACACTACCCCAGGATGCTTCCACATAAGTATCAGCTTTACTGGCCCAGTGGTTCTTGAGAAGAAGATTTTTTAATAACCCAACCCTATTTTTGTCTTTTCTTGATTATCTCCCCTTGCGAGGGGATATGTCCCTTAATTTTAACAATTTAAATTCCCCTTCACCCAAGAATGCTTTGTACCAAGTTTGGTCGAAATTGGCCCAGTGGTTCTTGAGAAGAAGTCGAAAATGTGAAAAGTTTACAGACGGACGGACGGACGGACGACGGACAAAATGTGATCAGAAAAGCTCACTTGAGCCATCGGCTCAGGTGAGCTAAAAAAGTTACAAACCTTCTCTCTTCCTATGTATCGACCAAAAAAGATATATTTAGAAATGGCTTATAAGGACAAGCGGGTTACATTACCATTTCAAGTAATGCTTATTAGATTACCAAAAATGGACCGGTCTCCATGTACATGTACCACAATATGAGTCGAACCCATGACGTAAGGACTAATTTCTTACTTTGCGACTCTAGGGCAGACGCTGTAACAGCTGCGCGGGCGAAAAAGTACAAGACAGGCTAAGACCTCATTCTTTTGGCCCCTGGTTTGGGACGTGGTCAAGAATAATGTAAACATTTTTTTTTATATTTGAGTGTTTTATGAATGACATGAACATGTATAGACTATATCGTCAAACTAGCAACAAACAGCTTTTCAATCCTTTTTGAACTAACAAGCCAGCGTTTGAATTCATCGTTTTAATGAAATATGACTAATAATCTTACCCAGTGATATAATATAGCAGTATGAAGTGTTGTAAACTGGTCCATCTAAATTGTGCACAGTTATGTTGATTCTATCATCCTTTTTTACAGAAAACGACGCCGATCCGGCACATCGGAAGACATGATTCTGGTTTCCATCGTAACTGACCACGTGGATTGCAGATCCACAATTGGGTGAGGGTGTTCTTTCAGGAACAAAATATATTTCTCCAGGAAATCGCACGTGCACCGTGCAGGTGCAGGACTGGAGGTAGTACAGACTAGCGTTGTGAACATCCAGATAAATAAAGCTTGAAAGATAATTATCTGGCAAACACATACTGGTTACTGCAAAAAAGAAAATTAAGAAAATTCTTGTGAATGATAACTCATGTTCTTTCCTAGGAAAGATCTTTTGAATCAATATTTTTAATAAGATGTAACTATACGTACCATGCAAGGATGTTTCCGAACATGAGCGCATTCCTACAAAAATAGCGTGAAAATGTATGCAATTGCAACATGGAAATTTTGTTCTATATTACACGTGTAAAAACATCTTTACATCTGATTTCATGGTAATATCTAGTATGGAGATCTTTTAACAATCTTATTGAATTCCGATAGGCACAAATTGCGTACATTTCTAAGGCAACTAGTAATTTTAAAAAAAAATATTTTAATGCAGCTGAATTTATTCAAAGCCTTCTCCAGGAAAAGAACAAATCTTTTGACATGGTCTTCAACTTATCTTTTATATAATTATATCCATTTTAACTCTAATGTTGACACCCTATATACTAGTGAACTTTAAAGAGAACATCAAAGACTCGTCATATTAATTTTTGTTTTCATGCTATAAGATTTTTATGTGAAATGTTATGACCGTCTGACAACTAAACTATATGACTAACTTATAATATGTATCTAAAGCTTTTCTTTCGTCAACTTCCCTAAAATAATTCAGGTCAACTTCATAGTATTTCTGTATCGCCTGCATATAACGTTTACTGATAAGATACGCAAGAGAATGTTTGGATTACGGCCTTTTTTCCTGGCTGTGTGAGACAATTAACAAATAAATTGATATTATAGAGTTTTTAGTAATCTAGTTCAAAGGCAGTAATTTAAAAAAGTCTATTGTGGATAATGACCTTGATAAAAAAAAAAAGATTTGTTGTATTTAGACTGACATGATTCATACCCATTGTATTGGAACTGTTTTAGAGTATGCTCTACCGTTGATTACTCCGTTTACTTGATTTATACAGAGGATTTGACCGGTAGACAAGGGGATGCTTTGTTGTTGTAGGTACCTGATCCCAGCTCTGGTGCTTACAAAGGTCTTTTTTCTGCTTCACACTTGTATTGCTTATACGATTTATGAGAGCGATCATATTGGCTCAGTGATCCATTAATTGCGTATTGAATTTGTATACACGTCATATCGAAAGTGAAACTTAATTTTGTAAAGAATTTTGTAGATTAAAATTCTACAAAAACTGTAAGCATTATATAATCAATGTAATTAACCGAGGATTAAATTTAGATTTGCCCTAGATTATGAAAAAAGATTGACCAATTAGGTTAAATATTTTATGAATGAATCCTACGTAGCTGTGCCTCTATATGAGATTTTAACTATACAATGGTCTAATCATTAATGGATCTGATTCCAGACATACAAACTAGTTCAAGCTTTGATAAAGAAAAAAAAACTTCACACTTACCTGCTATTCTCAATAAACCGTTATAGATCGATAAGCAAATAAAAGACAACCCTAAAACGAAGACCATCCCGTATGGCCAAAAGTACCTACATTGATTTTTTAACACATATCCTTATACAGAAGAAATATGTTTTATATTTAAAACAAAAGCGGTAGGTCTAGTTTCGTGACATCATTATCGTACCAATCTTAAATACCGACACGCGATTTTGGCGAGATGTTTTGTTATTTATCCAGAGGATGTATGTATTATAAGTTGATCAGTGTATGAAATATATGGAATAAGGCGTTTCTTTTGCACAAATAGATACTTTGATTCAGTGTAATATCCATGCAAACCTATCATTAAGGAAAGGCTGCGACGTGCACGTATTGTTTGTTTCTCTTGATAGCAAACGTTTTCTTAAGAAGCTGAAAATGTATCAATATTTCAATCTTTCAGGTCTGTTTAAAACACACAAACATTTAATAAATGTACTTTTACGTCCTGAAAGAAACCCTCTGTGCTTCATGTACGAAGGACCTGAATATGGCTAACATTGGATAAAATGATAATGTAAACTGACCTTGAAAACTTAAACAGTTCATGAAAGCTATTGAAAAATAGTCATTTGAAGTTTTTGCTAAGATTATAAACAAAGGAATACTTTCCCAAATCAATTTCACAAGATTTTCAGCTCTTTTATTAATTTCCTTTTTGAAAAACGTATCCTCCGATTATCAAACAAGGCACTGTCTTTCCACATATCAGCAATGACAATGACGATAGTGTTGGGAATCTTTCCAGTCCACAGTGTAGAGATCTGAATATGAGGAGAGGTTTAACAGTATCAACAGAGAAGTTAGATAATTACGTGGACCCTGAGGTCCACGCAGTAAATACATAAGCGAGGTTAAACCGGATGCCATGGGCAAACGACAGGTTACGCATGCGCGAGAATGCTAGAGAGTTCGCAACCTTAGGCAACTTGCCCGTAGAATAATTCGCCCTATTCGAATTAGAATATCCCATTCATTGGCAAATCGCGCTTTTAAATCCGCATATCGTATTTACATATTCATTGGTGGATCCGCATTTCTCTTATATATATATATATATACTTTATATACAAATATAACTAAATCATTGATTCTATGACACAATCTTTTTAAAAAATAGGAAGAACTTGCAGTATACAGATACATGTAACTTAACAACTTGAATAAAAACGTCATTCAACGACTAGTTCTATCTTTTAAGAGAGAACACGTTTTCACCGGCTTTAGTTTTGTGCACCAAGGCTCGCAAAATAATTTGATACTATAGAAATCCATCTAAATTTTGATAGTGGTATGTAGCAACGGTTTTTAATGTAGGGGAGGGGGGGGGGGGCTCCGACAAAAAAACTGCGTACTACAGAGCTCTGCTACAAGTGAACCATCAGATATATTTTTCCCATGATAGACTTCTTCCGTAGAAATCCAGAACAGATGTCAAGTCCCAGCCACTAGAGGTTACATGTATAAAATAGCCCGATTTTTTAAGTTGACAAAACTAAAGGCTTATCAGAGATAAATTTTAACAATTTTGCCAGACTACAATCAGTCATAAGTAGGCTGATCATTGTAGAAATATTCTACTACATGAATATTCACTACACCTAGAAATTTTCTTAAATTGAATTAAGGTTAGAAACGCATGCATATGGTCCACGTATTGCAGTCCTTTTTTTAAAGGACAGCTTAAACACTCTATGGGGACGTTTACTCTTAAATGGCAACTAATCCAATTTATGACGTTTTAGAGAACCTTATGTGCTCTTTTATAAGTTTTTATTTTAGTAAACTTTTATGCTTAGTTACTGATCAATACCTCCAAATTGTATGAGCCTATTAAAACTTATCAGTTTTATTGAAGGTTATGTAAAAGATAAGAATTCATCAATCGTTCTAAACATTGCACGACAAAATGTGAAGATAACAAAAATGCATCAAGCTAAAAAGTTTATACCGGTATAAAGAAAACAAATTGTTACTACAGCTAGATGAACCTCTGGAAACAGGGAATGTATCAGGTTCCTTAGAGCAACCCCTGTTGAGCGGTTACACCCACAGCCTGTTTTTTGGTACAGTCACAGTGTGTTTTTTGGAACACCCATAGCGTGTTTTTTTAAAAAATAATATTTAGCTTTTCAACATGTAATTATAGACATGTGCAAATGTCCAGTTCTTGACATTTTGCATTATGTGTACAAAAAAACATTGTCAATAATCTGCCTAATTTAAGAAATTCTTTATATTATATGTAAGAAGATGCTCTTTGATGCCTGTATAGTCACCTGGAAGACGTAAATTTCATATTCAGGTGATGGTATTCGATACTTTTCGACAGACACTTTACGCCATACTTCGTGTTCATTTTTCATTTCAAAGTGTGCTACTTGAATGATTTGTGCGATAAAAGACGTCTGATAACGATAATGCATTTTCTGTGTCCTCACGAACAATCTACTACATTCCTTGGAATGGTTTGTTAAAATGAGGGTATTTCATCAATATTTTGGAGCTTTGTTAATCTTTACCGTCCGTGGAAACACGGAAAATGATACCAAATCTCTGGATAATGTGATTGATGAACTTAAATATCTACGCCAAGTTGTTGAAGATCAATCCGTGCATAATGCAGTCTTTGAGAAAAAAATTGAAGAACTCCAAAAGGTTGTAAAGGACCAAGAAACCCAAATTAATGAATTGAACCCAATGCTACACGAAAACCTGTAGGCATATCCGATTTATGTGTAAAATTGAAGCCTAGTCGAACAGGTGGTCAAAATGACGTTGCACACGTTGTGTATTTATATATAGAGGGGAAAACAATGTTCCGATATTTGTCTAATTTAAAGATTTCAATGATAAAAATTCAGGTGCCTGTGATTAATTATAAGGCACACCTCATGAACAATAAATATTCGACCGAATTATGCTACTGGGCAGGGAGGAGGGGTTAATTACTGGCTAAAGGGGTTGAAGGTTATTGACTGCAAAACACCGGAGAATCTCTGGATCAATTTTTCCAAAATATTAAGGCATCCCTTTAGTATACGAAGAAAACCTTTATATAAAAATACTCAATACATCATTCTGTAAGTTGTACAGTTATGGATTACTTCCATAATTTTTTCTTCTTTTTTTCTTAATTGAAATCATTTAAAAGATGATAAAAGCTTTCTTCCAGGGATAAATTCTGTATATCAGTCTACTTAATATAATGATTTTTTTCAGATCACATTTTTATTTTTTAAAGAAATAATGGGAGCTTGAAAATATTAAAATTAATTTTTAAAAAATGGGAAAAAAATTAATCGGCATTGGATCCTTTTCTAGAAATCAGCCGATATAAAATATGCACAAAAAAGATGCATGAAAAATCTGGACAATTAGCACAAATTGAAAATTATATCTCATGAATGATTATTTTTGAAAGATTTCTGTGCAAGGTATAAGTTGTAAAAATACTTTTTAAATTTGAATTTGTCAAATTATATTTAATTCTCATTTTAAGCCTTTGAGAAGAAATAAAAATTAAAATACAGATGCTTACAGGCATATTGATAGAAATTCGCATACTTGTTTTTAGTAAAAAAAAAAAAAAAAAAAAAAAAAAAAACAAACAAACAAACAAACAAACAAACAAAAAAAAACACAATGTATTGCTTATGCGACATATTGAGGAAAGTGACAATGATACCTAGGTAATTCTTGCAATGGACAATTTGATGGATTAAACAACAACTTTCCTTTTCATGAAAAATATTTGCCAAATACTCAGTATATGTTCGTTTATACATATCGTGCAAGACTCTTTTTTAAATAATTGTCATATACCATTTACTTATTCGAACATTTAATTGTATGAAAAGTCAATAATGTACATTTCTTAAAACTTTATTATCTTGTTTACTTGTCTTTCTTCCTGGGAGAGAAATAGTTCATAATATTAATAAACAGATGTGCTCAGTATCTGTATCAAAATAGAGAATGAACAGTGATCGGTCTCAAAAGAAAAACGGATCCTTGAAATTTCCGGTGCCTGGGAGAAGTAAGCATCCCCAATGATAGGTCACACCTGCTGACCCGCAGTGAGCCTACGAAACTGAAGCTATCTGAAATTGATTAATTCTCTGCTCGTCCATCCGTTTTTCTCAGATACTAGCCAGCTAAAAAGATCTATGTACAGTACTCCAAACCAATTAATCTGAAGAATTTGAATTATCATTTTATTTTATTTTTGAGTTGTTTGCTATAGTAGCCTTTACAGTTACCTAATTTCAGAATCAATAAGAGCATGAAATCCAATTAAATTTGCAACATCAACATGATTTTTTTTCGTTCTGAGCACTTTTGGACGCCACCAATGGAGACAATTAGGCAGAAATTTTTGAAATTGAACTTCCTGTCTTTCAATCTGAAAATCTCAGGTTGATATTTGAAACAAACATTTGTGACACCAGTCTGGGATGTTATTTTACCATTTAGTTAAGTACTACAAAATTAAGTGTGTCTGCTTCTTTGCTGATGACACTGGAAAAAGATATGCATGCCTACTTTAATATCATGATTCAATGCATTTTTTGTTATTGTACACTGTGCATATTCGATGAAAGCATGCTAACCGCTTTTCAGTACTTTCAGTACTTTGATTTATAAACCGCTTCGCGGTTTATATAGGATTAAACGTTCTTTTTTCAGAATTTATCGATGTGTAAACTCTGCCTTTTTACTCACAAACTGAATAAAAGTGCGAAGCACTTTTATGTAAAGTTTGTGAGTAAAAAGGCAGAGTTTACACATCGATAAATTCTGAAAAAAGAACGTTTAATTCTTATAATTCCAATTACGAAATTTTTAAATTATTTAAATTATTTCCCTTTGAGGCCGCCATACAATCCGTTATTTTGTACGGCGTAGGAATACTTTATGCCGCAAAGAAACGTATACAAGATGAATATCGATAAAATCCACCCTAAATTGTCAAAACAATCAATAAATAAACTTATATAAACTCATTGATTGTTGTTTAAGTCAACAAATATCATAAATACACGTATTCTCCAGAATAATTCGTGTTTGACCATGGCCATGTTGACATAAACAACAACGTCATAACGAAAGTAGCAGACCGACGACTTCCTCGATTTGCTCTGGTTCGTTCAAAGATTTAGGGAGAATATGGGATCTGTAGGATGTATTAATCTCTATTTGCAGTTTTGACTAATTTTACCCAGATCCGCCACGACATATTGTACCTAATGTATTATGGTGAGTTGAGATTAAGATATGAATTGTTTTAACATTAGAAATATCATGATAAAGTAGATTGATGTATATTGTCTTCGTATATAGACCTAAAAAGTTTTAACTTCTTGTTTACTGTTGTCATTGTGGATGTGGCTTATGCAGAGATCTGCAGTCTGCCAATTCGAACTGGAAAGAAATGTGAGATAGATTTTATAGGACCAAAGGAAGAATATGTACATTGTATTATTTATATACATTGTACTTGCATCTTGACTGAAAACAAATTCTATGGTTTTTGAGAACAAGATAAAAAATTATGATATAAATTGAAGAAAATCTCTATAGGTAAAGAAAATATTTTCTAAAAAAATTATTGATTACCTACAATAAATTGTCACTGTGCTTCTGTTATTCTGATCAAATTCCAGTGTTGAAAAAGGCATTCTGCAAATCAAAAAGCAACACATTGTACATGCATTCATTTTGAGCAAATTATGTATTCTTAAAGTTAAGCAACTGATAAAAAAACCCAATGTTTTTTGAAAAATAACTTTTTCAAAATATCTACTCTGTTTTAATATTTGATAATTCATGAAGGTGTTTTTATAATTGTAGAATTTGCTGCAGTTGGGCTCTTATTTTTATGCAGTCTTACTATGCCATCCAAACCCCCTACCCCACCAAGTATTTCAGCCTCGACACAACGTGTGGAGTATAGAAAGGCATTATTGACTATTGGTCGGTAAGTTCTAAAGAATGAGAATACTTAAAATTTTCAAATAAATATAAAGGGCAAGATACCCTAAGACCTTTTTTTGGTCCATTGTTTTAAAGGTGCATGTTCCAAAGAAGAATGCAATAGTTTAATATTTTTATAAAAACCTGTTGCCATCCATGTTAGAAAATGAGAAAACAAGCTTGCTTATCTATCAAATTCATAACAATCCCAGATACATGGAGGTAAGCTCAGATAAGTGAAAATTAAGTATCCCAAATTTGCCAAAATTTCATCTGACAGAACTAAAATTGTCCTACTTTTGCATCTTCTTGTGGCCTCTTTGTAAGCATTTGAATCATTATTGATGCTTTTAAAAGAAGCTACATTCAAAGGTTTTTAGCTCACCTGAGCCAAAGGCTCAAATGATCTTTTCTGATCACATTTTGTCTGTCGTCCGTCCGTCCGTCTGTCTGGCTGTCCGGCTGTCCATCCGTCTGTCCGTCTGTAAACTTTTCACATTTTCGACTTCTTCTCAAGAACCACTGGGCCAATTTTGACCAAACTTGGTACAAAGCATCCTTGGGTAAAGGGGAATTTAAATTGTTAAAATGAAGGGACATATTTCCTCGCAAGAGGATATAATCAAGAAAAGGCAAAAATAGGGTGGGGTCGTTAAAAAATCTTCTTCTCAAGAACCACTGGGCCAGAAAAGCTGAAACTTATGTGAAAGCATCCTAGGGTAGTGTAGATATTAAATTGTTCAAATCATGACCCCCAGGGGAAGGGCGGGGCCACAATGGGGAATCAAAGTTTTACATAGAAATATATTGGAAAAATCTTTGAAAATCTTCTTCTCAAGAACTACTGGGCCAGAAAAGCTGAAACTTATGTGAAAGCATCCTGGGATAGTGTAGATTCTAAATTGAAAATATCATGACCCCCGGGGGAAGGGTGGGGCCACAATTGGTAATCAAAGTTTTACAAAGAAATAAATTGGAAAAATCTTTGAAAATCTTCTTCTCAAGAACCATAGGGCCAGAAAAGCTGAAACTTATGTGGAAGCATTCTTGGGTAATGTAGATTTTAAATTGTTCAAATCATGACCCCCAGGGGAAGGGTGGAGCCACAATGGGGGGATCAAAGTTTTACATAAAAATATATAGGAAAAATCTTTGAAAATTTTCTTCTCAAGAACCACTGGGCCAGAAAAGCTGAAACTAATTTGCACATGGAAGGATCCTGGGGTAGTTGATTTCAAAATGTCTTAATTATGATCAGTGGGGTAGGGTGGGGATACATAATGTATTACAAGGGGGAAATCTGGTAAAGAACAGAATGGTCAAAGCTTCTCAGGTGAGCAATGTGGCCCATGGGCCTCTTGTTATTGCAAACTATCATAATTTAGTCAGTATTTTGATTTTGACATCAAATAAGGGCCGACAGCTGATTTTGGCTGTTGCTACGTACATCTTGATCTTTATTGAATCGATCTCTCTGAAAAAAATCTTAATATTCTGATCGATATAATTAATACCGTAATTAATTTCTGTAGATGAAAATTTGATATGTAGAGAGTAAGTATAATAAAGATTTTTGTAAATTTAATGCATGTGTATACCCTTATATTACTGAAATAAATATAGTTTCCATGACTTATTTTTTTTAAGTAGTAAAAGGGCATATACTGATAATATACTTTAAGAAGATAATATTTTATACAGCTCCATGATACTGACACTTTTAAACAAGTTAAAAGGAAAAATGGTAACAGACTTCTTTTGGAACCTTTTCTACTAATAAAAACCTTCAATAATATCTGTACATAATAATGTATGAAACACTCAGGAAACCGTATTACATAACACAATATCACCAGAGTTCTTGTTAATCAATAGTTCAAAATTAAAAAAAATCTGCACAGGAGTGATGAAACATATGCATATACAGATTGAAAAAATATATTCAAAACCTGTAGATACTTTTTTGTTTGTTTATGTAATTAAAGTAAAATTTAATCATTATTATGGTCTTCCATCTTCAGTGGAAGACCCTTCTATTACATGTTTTCTATTGTTTCTTTTAAGGGTCTTTTGTCCTGATCAAAAATAGATGGAAGACCAACTGGTTTCTCACAACAAGATTGAATCTAGTTATCATTATGTGTATAGTTCAGGCCCAAAATAAAAATAGTCTTGTTTCCTGCTACACGACCTACTCTATTTTTTGCACCCGACCCTAAAGTTTTTATTTATTTTTTTTTTTTTTTTTTTTTTTTTTTTTTTTTTTTTTTTTTTTTTTTTTTTTTTTTTTGGGGGGGGGGGAATCAGAAATTTCCTGTTCCTAAAGTGAAAAATATATATTCAAGTGGTATTTCATGAATTATAAGTTTTGAATATAGACTTATAAAAATAATAATAGATTAAATAATAAATATGAAACACTACTTATTTTAAATGAAAATATTGACCTATGACATGTTTAATTTGGTTTTGTAATAGTTCCTATCCAACAAATATCATTGGAAAAAAAATAAAATTAAATTAAAAATAAAATAATTTTCCTACCTACCTATCCAATTTTTTTTTTTCAGGCTGGTAGCAGGAAACAAGACTTTTATTTTTTTTTGGCCTTATTATAAATATAAATGAAGATTTTGCTTGAAAAAAGAAGGGGTATTCTGAAACTTACAAACCCTTCCCTCCCCCTTTTTAAAGAGTTTTTAAAAGATCTTCCTTAAATAATAAAAAATAAAATTAAATGTTGACCTGTAAAACATTCTGAGTTTCAAAGTGATGGTGGAAAGGTAATTCATGATCATAATTTTTTCAACAGAAACAGAGCAGTGTGGTTAATTGGACTGGCTTATGCTTTGCCAGCAGGGGTATATGGGGTGTGGGGAGCAGTCATTGATGTCATACTGAAACCTGTAGGAATTGAGCAGGTAAGAATCAAACAAAATTGTATGTTAATAATAAATATTTATATATGTATACTTGTAAATAAACTTCAAGATTGCTTGAATTCAATATACTGATACTTTTATGAAATATATTTGTTTTAGACTGAGGTTGGATGGATTGGGTTTTACTCTATAATGGCAGGTTGTGTCTCAGGTCTAGCCATTGGAAAGTAACTAAATGTATTGAATTTATGTAGAAATATAAAAATGACTTGATGAGAACATTCTCTAATTGTAATTGATGACAGATTTTCAGATGTATTTATGCGGCATATGAAGCTCTTCCTCTTGGTAATGTTTGGTGTGGCTGGAGGATCTTTTGTGTGGTTCACCCTTATGTGTGTCAAGGTCATACCTCTCTCCACAGGTATAATATAGCTGATAAGTTTAAAGACAAGGAAATCAATTTTTTGTGTGCAAATATTTTAAATTTGCAAACCAAAACCTTAAGGAAATCAATTTTTTGTGTGCAAATATTTTAAATTTGCAAACCAAAAATATTTTTATTTCGATTTGAACTAAATATTTACATCTCTTACACAGATGGTGTAGTAAGTGTGTTTTCAATATACAGTAATAATTTAATTTCACTTGTATCAAGCAATTTCATTGGCTGAATCATTCAGAGGAACAAATAATATTTTGGATAACATAACTTGCCTACGTCACAATGAGTTACGTCAAAAATGTATTACTCCGCTTGACGTTACTTTTAAAATAATGCTCAACTTGAAGTCTTTTTCCGGAGTAAATATTGTCTCATTGTCTACACTGGAATTAAATTATAAGGAATGAAGCTTATTTCAACTTCTGTTATCCGATATAACAAAACTTGGGGCAGTTTACGCTTTTTTATAAACCGCTTCGCGGTTTATAAAGCGTAAACTGCCCCAAGTTATGTTATATCGGATAACATAAGTTGAAATAAGCTTCATTCCTTAATTCTATCCAACTACGTATTTTATAGGTCGCAATGGGTTTACATAACACCAACAAACGACTGTAATACCGTATTAGTTTCTTAAAAATAAATAATTCTTACATTATGGAATAATTTTCACACCATGTTTTTTTTCTCTTAACACGCGACGTTGTTTTACGTGGAAAATAGGGATAGAAGGGGTGGGGCGGGTAAAGGCGACAAAATTGCGATTTTCACTAATATCATGTAATACATGTGTATAGAAAAATGAAATATTTCTATAAAAGATTTACAGACTTATTTTATTTTTTAAAACTGAAGATAATCCATGCATATTTAAGTCTGCAATAAAAAGAGTGTGTATAAACACTTCAACATGTTCAAAGAGAGAGACTAAAATCGTTTACTTTTAGTTGCAGTGTTTGTGTTTTTAAACTCACAAATTTAAATAAAACAGGATAAAATTAATGAATCTGTACCAAAAAATTGATTCCTCAAAATTAGTTAGGTTCCAAAGTTGTTTATTAATTTAAATATTAAAAAAAATTATAAAAATGCCAGCTTTCAGTGCATAGTCTATAGAGCTACCAGGTAAGCAAGATCAACGAAACATTTAGCGCAATTTGAAATATATTCATTTTAATTGTGACTTTATTCTTATCCATTGTGACGGCAGTCAAGGATATTGTGACGTGCTTGGGTCGACACTGAGTTAAAACGTTTGCGCAGATCAAGTAGATCGGGCCTCGTTAAATTTAATGTCTTGAAACTTTAGCCTCACATACTTTTACTCGGAGAATATTTTCCGTTATGATTTTACAGGAATATTAAATATAGGTCTTAATTTATATTTTTAGAACAAGTTTTACAACTTCCCTCAACAAACTTTGCCAAGAAATGAAGATATATTAAAAAAGTCAAGATAAAATTTACACCATTTTTTGCCTGAAAATCACATATTTTGACCAATATTTCAAAATTAACATCACTGACCCCACCTTTTTCTTTCATTATTTTAAACTACTCGATACTTGTGACTGAGCAGTACTTAACTCCTAAAAAGCTTGATATAAGAAAATATTTTATTGCCTTTTTAGTTTTTTAATACCCCAAATATGTTATTTTTTAGTGCAAAAGGTCACACAATAATAAACGCGCATTAATTTGCAAAATTTGTTCAATGAGAGATATTATTCAAACTATTTAATGTAAAATAAGATTAAATTTGTTAACGTAGTAACATCTGATAAAATAAAATTAGAGATAAAGTAATAAAACAAGAGTTAAACTATAATTAACTGCAAAAAGGTCAACTTAATTGTACCATAGATCAGAAAGATGCACACTGACCCCCTATTTTCTTTGCGTTTTTGAGTCATACTTTATGAGTACTTATCCAAAATATACTTCCCAAAAATCCTTGATTTAACAAACTTGTCGAGTGACTTACCTTAAGCATCATGGGTGAAAATCGCATGGCTAAGCAAAATTTCATTTACCAACATATATTCTGGTAAATGTTATAATTGAACTTTCTAAGAACTTGCTGGTGTGATTTATTCCTCCGTGAACAATTGCATTGTGCATTTTTTTTATCGAGATAAAATTGTGAAGGTTGTTCACGGTAAATATGTGGGGAATACCTTATTTTACAAAAGTCTTCATCATACTTCTAAACATTTTTTGTTAAAAAAATCTTTTTGAGGAAAAAAACAAGAGCAAATGTTTTCTTCTATTTGTTGTTTGAACGACGTTCGATCCTGATATGTAAAGTCTTAAACTTTTTTTTGCCAAGTTTATTTTTAGTTTCTACTTACATAGCTTCATTAAAATTCAGATCAAAAAAATGGGGATCTTTTGGCGCTACAGTACATTTGATATGACCTTATTGCACTGAAATTGGTGTCGTAGTTAAAAATTAAATTTTTGACTATTTCCCTCCAATATTTTTATCCAATTAATGCAGGAAACAACATGAACTCTTAGTCTGTTTAAAAAAGACACTTAAAAATTGTGACTTGGAAAAAGTTTTAAATTGCTTCCCATTATCAATTATTTGACCTTTCTGCACTAATAAAATGTTATTTTTCTGGCATTGAATATTTAATTAACAAGAAAATTATTTTAAAGTCTTATACTTTTTCTGATTTTAAGCAAATAGGCCAAATTTATCTTGAATATTTAGAAAAGAACATCAAAAGTGGGGGTATATGATGTAAATTTTCAGATATTACTTAAAAATTTTCAATTTTATGTTAAAATTGGTTCAATTTTCCCCCGGATTTTCAGAATATATTTACTATATTTGTCACATTTTGTTGATAAATTCATTGGAAATATAGATATTTCAGAACCAGCATAACACATTTCACTGCAAAAAACAGCTTTGTTTGCAACCAGGATGCAAAAATAGGAATGGAAAATTAACAGTACTGTTATAGCTCAAAATTGCAAAAACTGATCATTTTCGTCTAAAAAAACCTTCCGCCACAAAATATAGTCCCTAGCTTAATTCTACTTGAATGGAATTAAATCGCGATTTTTTCATTGAATATAGTTACATTTGCACTGTAGAATTCAAATTAAATGTAAGAACTTATAAATGATGCAGAATTTTATGAATAAAGGACCTGACTGAAATGCTTTCAAAATCTCACGATCGAACGTCCTTAAAATATGTCTTGGAGTGTTGTCTGATTGGACGGAAAAATAATTACCTTTACATGTACATGATGTATATTTATAGCAACGTTCAATTATTGTTCTTGACTTTAAAATTTGAAAATCGTTCAGACCTGTTTAATTGTTTCGTCTAATAAGGGGTCAGATTTACCGTTATTCGTATTTAAGTCCTTTACTACCTGAATATGATTCTACTAAATGGTTTCTAGCTGACTTGAGAAAGGGCACCCAATGCGAAACAGAGTTACAGTTCTGAACCGACAAAAAAGTTAAACGGGGTCACAGCTCTCAATGCTGTGGTATTACCATTACCTTGCACTACTGGGGTTAGGTACAGAACAGTAACACCAGACCCAATAGCAGAAGGATAAAACGTACACTCAAATAGGACCTTAGGTCCCCTGCTCAGTTCACGACTATCGGGCCTGTTTACTCCGCTATAAAATGTTGTGTGTTGCGTACTTGAAGTGAAAATAAAATAAATCGTTCTACTGTGAAGCTCTTACAGTGTAAAAAAAAAAAACATGAAAATTTATTTTTTTCAAAGGAATAACCATCTGATGGGCATTAGAAAAATAACAAGAGGCCCAGGGGCCACAGCGCTCACCTGAGAACATCGAGCTTGAATTTACTCCCCCCTTCCAGGCGTTCATCATTTGAACAAACTAGAATCTACACCACCTGAGGATGATTCCATATAAATACCCCGGGTATCACTAATCATAGCTTTGAAGTACTTGAAAAGAAGATTTTAAAAGGTTTCCCTATATATCCCTATATATGTAAATCTTGGGTCGGCCATTTTGGCCCCACCCTATCCCCAGGGCCGGGGGTCATTGAATCTACAATACCTGAGGATGATTCCACATGAGTTTCATCTTTCCTGGCCCAGTGGTTCTGGAGAAGAAGATTTTTAAAGATTATTCCTATATATTCCTATGTAAAACTTGGGTTGGCCATTTTGGCCCCACCCTTGCCCCGGGGGTCATGATTTGAACAAACTTGAATCTACACTACCTGAGGATGATTCCACATGAGTTTCATCTTTTCTGTCCTAGTGGTTCTGGAGAACAAGATTTTTAAAGATTTTCCCTATATATTCCTATGTAAAACTTGGGTCGGCCATTTTGGCCCCACCCTTGCCCCGGGGTTCATGATTTGAACAAACTTGAATCTACACTACCTGAGGATGATTCCACATGAGTTTCATCTTTTCTTGTCCTGTGGTTCTTGAGAAGATTTTTAAAGATTTCTGATATATTCCTATGTAAAACTAGGTTCGGCCATTTTGGCCCCATCCTTGACCCGGGGGTCATGATTTGAACAAACTTGAATCTACACTACCTGAGGATGATTCCACATGAGTTTCATCTTTCCTGGCCCAGCGGTTCTGGAGAAGAAGATTTTTTAAAAATGCCATTAATTTTTTACAAATTCATGATTATCTCCCCTTGGAAAAGGGCGTGGCCCTTCGTTTGAACAAACTTGAATCCCCTTCACCCAAGAATACTTTGTGCCAAGTTTGGTTGAAATTGGCAGAGGGTTCTTGAGAAGGAGATGAAAATGTGAAAAGTTTACAACGACAACGACGACAACAACGCCAACGACGACAACGACAGACGTCACGGACAAATTTTGATCAGAAAAGCTCACTTGAGCTTTCGGCTCAGGTGAGCTAAAAAGGGGGGGTGAGCAATTATTAACTACAATATTTTAATGTGTAAATTCCAGGGAAAGGGGGAGGAAAACTGAACAGTGCCTATCCTCTGATATCCTTACTAATAATTAGCGACTCAGAGTAAACGACGTCCAGTCCTTAAATTGCCCTCTACCACCCTATACCACTTCATTTCGCTCGGACTTTTAACCGATCCCTTCATATAATGGAAGAATTATTTGTTAATAATTATGTAATGTGTCCTTTGTCTCTTATGAGGTCAGGTCTCAAGAGGCGACCTCATCAGTTAACTATTTAGCGAACCTCTAATTATGTTCCCCAAACGAAGTTGGGGGAACATATTGTTTTTACTCTGTTTCTTATTATTAAGGTCTTCCGTCTCCAACGGAGGACCTTCTTGTTATTCTTCGGTTTCTTTTTCACTATTATTATTAAGGTCTTCCGTTTCCAACGGAAGACCTTATTGTTTTCGTTCGGTTTCTTTTTCCCTATTATTATTATTATTTTTTTCCAAACGATTTTGTGCACGCGATTTCTCAGAAACAGCTCGGTCGATTTACATGAAATTTTCATATGTAATAGATCATCAAACGATCTTGATAGGTTTTTAAGCGTTTTTGTGACGTCACTTCCGGTCGTGAGATATTGACAATTTTCTGATTTTAAAATGCAATTTTGTCTTGATTTAGTAGCGAAAACTACTTCAGATATGATCTGAAGATGAATTGGAGATGATAGTTCATGATTTATAGCGTTGCAGAATCGCCTTTTTGTGCGTCGCCAGTACTTCCGGTTGACACCGGAAGCGAATTTAAAAAACACAATTTTTCAACTTTTCCTTTTTAATATTTTTGTTTTAGAATTGAATAGAGACCCTTTTGCAGAAGCGAAATATGTAATTTGTTTGAAAATCAAAAAAGCCAATCTCGAGATATTAGCATTTGAAAACGCGAAGCGGCGATCCAAATGGCCGAATGGTTAGCGCGTTGGATTGTCACGCGGGCAACCGGGGTTTGATCCCCCGTATGACCAAAAAATTTTATCGTTTTTCTGCTCGATTTTTCGATATTTTTTAATTTTAGACCATTTGGAACAATATGTTATAAACTTTTAGGCATATCTTATGTAATTAGGGGTCACAAGGGGCCAGAATGTCAAATCTTTGATGCTTTATATCTCAAATAGGTGGAATATTTTGATAAGCAATACTGAACAAAAGATGTTCAGAATAATGTTTTAAACAATATGCATACTTTGAATTTTTGAAAACGGTTCCATTAGGGACTTGTAGGAGTGGCCCCTAAATATATCTATTTAGCTTATCTCCACAACGAATAGAAATCTCTGAATAAGTGTTGAACAAAAAAGCTTCAAAATCATAAGACCTTTCATTTGATATCAAGAAAATTGGGCTGACCCTCAAATTAGGGGCTCAGAAGGGCCAAAAGTCTTTTATCTATAACTCTCTAATGATCAAGATTTTGTTATGCATTACTGAAGCAAAAGTATTTATCTTAACGATTTGCAACAATATATGATACAATTTTGACCATATGTTACGAAATTAGGGTTACAAGGGGCCAGAATCTCAAATCTTTGAAGCTTTATATCTCGAAAAAGGGAAAATATTTTGATAAGCAATATTGAACAAAAGATCAAAATAATATTCTAAACAATATGCATACTTTGAATTTTTGTAAAACGGCCCAATTAAGGACTTGTAGGAGTGGCCCCTGAATATTTCCGTTTAGCATATCTCCACAACGAATAGAAATCTCTGAATAAGTGTTGAATAAAAAATCTTCAAAATCACAAGACCTTTCATTTAATGTCAAGAAAATTGGGCTGACCTCTCAAATTAGGGGCTCAGAGGGGCCAAAAGTCTTTTTTCTATAACTCTCTATTGATCAAGATTTTGTTATACATTACTGAAGCAAAAGTATTTATCTTAACGATTTGCAACATTGTATGATAATATTTTTATTATATATATGTTACGTAATTAGGGGTCACAAGGGGCCAGAATGTCAAATCTTTGACGCCTTATATCTCGAAAAGGGAAAATATTTTCATAAGGAATATTGAACAAAACATGGTGAGAATAATATTCTAAACAATATGCATACTTTGAATTTTTGTAAAACAGACCCATTAAGGACTTGTAGGAAAGGCCCCTAAATATTTCTATTTAGCATATCTCCACAACAAATAGAAATCTTTGAATAAATGCTGAACAAAAAATCTTTCAAGTCACAAGACCTTTCATTTGATATCAAGAAAAAGGGGCTGAACCCTCAAATTAGGGGCCAAAAGTCTTTTATCTATAACTTTCTATTGATCAATATGTTGTAATACATTACTGAGGCAAAAGTATTCATCTTAACGATTTGCAACAATATGATAAAATTTTGATCATATGTTACGTAATTAGGGGTCACGGGGCCAGAATGCTAAATCTTTGACGCTTTATATCTCGAAAAGGGGGAACATTTTGATAAGCAATATTGAACAAAAGATGGTCAGAATAATGTTCTAAACAATATGCATACTTTGAATTTTTGTAAAAGGGCCCCATTAAGGACTTGTAGGGGGCCCCTAAATATTTCCACTTAAAAATCTCCCCAACGAAAAGAAATCTCTGAAAAATTGTTGAACAAAAAAATTCAAAATCACAAGACCTTTCATTTAATATCAAGAAAAAAGGGGGTGACCCCTCAAATTAGGGGCTCAAAGGGGGCCCAAAAATCTTTTACGTATAACTCTCTAATGATCAATATTTTGTTATACATTACTGAGGCCAAAGAATTCATTTTTCGATTTGCAGCAACATT
>NW_026925686.1:0-26320 GCF_032062105.1 Saccostrea cuccullata
GGTACTCCTATCGATAAATATTTACATTAAACCAAGCTTTAGTGCTGCTATGGACTTGACACAAAGCCAAATCTCCCTTCATTTAAAACCGGAAGTACGAGTTCGTAAATTTGAAATCTCGATCCCGACTCAAATTTGACATCGGAAAGAAAAAATTCTGTTTTTCTCAATTTTATTTTTTTTCTGAAAATTCAAAAACCTGAGCGGCGGGTTTGTAAACCTAAAAATAAAAAAATGCTGGCCTTAGTGTCTGTCAAAGAGTAGGTCTTGGTGACCTACTTTTGAATATTTCAAGTACTTATTATCAATCGATAGGTTGAGGGATTTCAATTTTGTTCGGACACTTTATTGGAATAGTGGGATACTTTAGTTGAAGAAAAATAGACTATTGGTTGAAATTAAAGTTAATTTTTTGCCAATTTACTTTTGCTGTTGATAGACTAGTTGTATAATATTTAACCTACCCAATGTCTATCACCATTATATAACAGATTTCTGAGTCTTAACACGTTCGTAGTACAATGAATAGTGTATGTTTACATGTATAAATTAAAATGATGTTGACTTCACATTTTAAGTAAATGCAGGATATAAAAAGCTGACATGTTTCCTTTGTTTTCATAATGATAGTACATGAACCTGTTATGATTGAAGCCATTACTACTAGCATATTTACTTTGACTGGAAAATATTACAATGTAGCTCTTATAGAAACAGAGAAAGCTGGTGATAAATTTTAATTATGAGATTTTGTGCAAACAATCAAAACAGTTTTAGAATGATATCAACATCAGAAGGAAACACCATTTAATTACACTCATATGATTGTCCCCAATTTACAAGTATTTACAATTTTGTAACAGCTGTTTGATTATTCTTAATGAATGGCTGCATTACATCAGATCTTATGGAATCCCATATGAAAAAATACTATTAGAATTCAATCGGAGTATTCAGTTGACTACTAGTTGACGGTCAACTGACCGTCAATTGACCATTAGTTGAATTTTTGCCATGCAAATGAGGGAGCGATCAACTCATTTGCATAGAGTGGACAACTGTTGAATGCTCCTATATATTCTTTGCAGTTGACCGCTAGTTGAATACTCCTCTATTTCCTTTACAGTTGACCGCTAGTTGAATACTCCACTATTTTCTTTGCAGTTGACCGCTAGTTGAATACTCCTCTATTTCCTTTGCAGTTGACCGCTAGTTGAATACTCCACTATTTTCTTTGCAGTTGACCGCTAGTTGATTACTCCTCTATTTCCTTTGCAGTTGACCGCTAGTTGATTACTCCTCTATTTCCTTTGCAGTTGACCGCTAGTTGAATACTCCACTATTTCCTTTGCAGTTGACCGCTAGTTGAATACTCCATTTTTCAGTGCACGTAGGTTGCTTTCATTAAATATTTGAAAAAAATGGAGGGAGATTTGAAATCTAAGACAATCAGTGTTCTTGAAAATATGAAAAGTCAAACCAATAGAGTTTCTAAATTGACATAAATGTACTTGTAAAACTAAATGCATTATAAATGAATTGAGCTGGCACACACTCATAAGTTGTTACAGTCTTTCTTCATTTTCTTAGCAGAAAAGGTTATATATAGAATTAGTCTAAAGCAATTGTATATTTTTAGAACACAACAAGAAACACAACAAGACACTTGATGCATAACAGGTTTTCAGAATTCTTTCAATATTTAAAAAAGTGCACAAAAAAGGGACCTATACTCTGATACTGGCTACATTGTTTTGCATTCCTATTACCTGTTTAAAAATAACAAGTTTAGTAAAAACAAATCTTTAAATTTTATATACTTACAATAGTACATGAGATATTTCACATGCTGAATCATTACGAAGACAATAATAATGTTTCAAATCAAAATTCCCATCTTCTACAGAAAACACACATGTACTGATTCAAATCTTGGTTGTTGTAATTATGGTATAACAAACCCGATCTATGATAATGTAATTTTGAACCCAACATAAATTTAGCGTGGGAGAAATTTTCTAACAAGTCGGAGTGTTCAACTAGTGGTCAACTCTTGTTCTGCATGAAATTTCAAAGTATGAGCATTCAACTAATGGTCAACTGGCCGTTTTATGCAAATCAGTTGGTCGCTTTTCAGAAAAGCATTCAACTCCGAGTGGTCAACTGTTTTCGCATTAACAGTTGACGACTAGTTGACGGTTAGTTGACGGCTAGTTGACGGTCAACTACACATTTTCGTATGGGATTGTAGGCTGAAACTGAATAATACTTTTGACTGTTTTTCCATGCTGACATCTTTTAAACTATACCCAAACTGTAGATTTTGGAATTATTTCTGACATACAAATAATTTCCCTTGAAACGTTAAACCATGCCCTGAGTTTTACATTCGAGAACATTGATCTGTAAATAAATAAAATGGATGAATCAAGTTTATATAATATTACTTTGAATTTAAAATTACTTTTAGGTAACACATTTTTAATGAATAATTGATTATAGAAATTTTATTCGATAGTTGGAATGATTGAAGGATAGTCGAGTACTCAAATATTTGTTGACATTCCCAATATTTTTGCGTTTTACCTGTTCATATCCACATCCTTATAAAAAATGGGTGGGCTCATTAAAACTCTCAAGAACCACTGGGCCATAAAAGATGAAACTTATGTGGAAGTATGTTAGGGTGGTGTAGATTATAAATTATGTTCAAACCATGACCCTAAGGTCATATATAGGGTCTGACCGTAATAGATTGATTATATATTGTTTAATGTCCCTCTTGAGAATATTTCACTCATATGGAGACACCACCACTTGCCAATGGAGAGCTGCAAATTTTGTCCTATGTTAAGCACTTATGGCCATTGAGCAGGGAGGGATCTTTTTCGTGCCAACACCTACTGCGACACTTGACCTCGGTTTATACGGTCTCATCCGAAAGACCTGTTAGTGAGTAGCCACGTCCCACAGTGAGATTCAAACCCGCTACCTAAGGATTGACTCTTTACTTCGCGACTCTAGAGCTCTAACCACTGCGCCACACGGGCAACCCTAATAGAGAATCCACTAGTTTTACATTGAAATGTATAGAAATAATCTTCACAAGAACCACTTGGCCACTTAGCTTGGGGTAGGATGGGGTCACAAATATGAATAGGTATAACAATAGGGGCTTATATTAAAGAATAGCAATGGCCAAATTTCCTCAGGTGAGCAATGTGGCCCATGGGCCTCTTGTTTTAACCTTTTATGTTTCTTTTTGGCAAACCTGAGTGGAAAGCTCAAGTCTGCTGTCTGTTGTTGTGGTAAACTTTTCACATTTTTATCTTCTTCTCAAGAACCACTGGACCAATCTTTCCACCAATCTTTCAACCAATCTTTCCACAATGTATCCATAAGTGAAGGGTATTCAAATTTTTTCAAAGAAGGGACATGATTTTCCAAGTGGAGATAATTATGAGTTAATGAAAATTAATGGAATTTTTTTAAAATTCTTCTTCTGAAGAACCATTCGGCCAGAAAGATGAAAATCATTTTAAAGCATCCTCAGGTATTGTACGTTCAAGATTAAATAAATCATAACCCCAGGGGGTAGGGTGGGGCCATAGCCGGGTATCAAAGTGTAACATAGATGCAGAAAGGAAAACTCTTTAAAAAATCTTCTCAAATACAGTAGGAGCCATGATATGTCATAGTTATCTTAAGCATCCTCTTGTAATGAAGATTTAGATTTGTTCAAATTATAACTTCTCCTCCAACAGGCATAAGGTGGGACCATGATGGGGATCAAAGATTAACATTTGAATACATCAGAAATCTTTAGCGAGTTTAGGTTTAGGACCCCCCTGGATTCTCGATTAGGGCCTGACAGTTATGAACATTCAACCTTTCAGAAATCTTAATTACTACAACAGCAAGGACATGACTGTTCACATATTATGGAACCATCCTCGGACAGTGTAGATTCAAGTTTGTTCAAATCATGACCTCTAGGGGTAGGGTTGGGCCACAATGTGGGATCAAAGATAAACATATGAATATATGAACATATGAATATAAAGGAAAGGTCTTTAAAATTTTCTTCTCAAGAACAGCTTAGTCATGATTGATCATAATTATAATAAAGCATCCTCTTGTAAGTTGGATGATTTAAGTTTGCTCAAATCGTGAAAAGGATTTCGTAGAAAAGATCAGCAAAGGAGTGAATGTTCACATATATATACAGTCAATTCTCGAATTATCGCCATTCGATTCATCGCCATTCTCGCAATACCGCCATGATTTCCCTAGAATTCTCTTTATAACGCCAAATTCGCATACCGCCATCCGCCACCCTGTTTTCACAACAAACGTCCATTTTTAAGTGTCAATTATCTCGATATAACGCCACAGGTGCGCATGGTCAGTGAAGCACGGCTAATTGGTTGACTATCCCTGTTGTAAAGCATGCAAAGGCAGACAAGGTACATGCAATTAAGTAATTAAATAAGAACTAAATATACAGAGATTTTAACATGAACTGTTATAATAATTTTGTTTTCTGTTTAATAAAAATCATTTAGTCACCGCTTTGCCACGAAATCGGTCGTTGTTAAAGTTCGCCGATAACTATATAATTTAGATGATTTCTGCTTCAAAAATTGCGAAGTTTGCTGAAAAAATAATAATACGGTATGAATTGTGAATGTTTAATTAACAACGTTGCCATAAACAATAAATTTATTCAAGAATTCATTTTACTTACCATCGGCAATATATCACGACGATCGACCCAGTATTTTTTTTTCAATAGCAAAACTGCAGATTTAAATGCACACCAATGTACTTTTCTTTATTTCATAACTGCACATTTTGTTTTAGCGTATTCGTACATTAAAAAATTACATGAAGTATTTTCAATCAGAAATATGTTTTTATTATATACATGTACATGTAATAATAAGAATAGAAACGCTAAATGGTATTTCTTAGAACGGTAACTCTACTTCTTGTTTTCCAGAAGATGGGAAATTCAATTTATCGCCAAAATCGTTATACCGCCATGATTTCTAAATTACAAAAGGTGGCGGTTTATCGAGAATTAACTGTATATATAGAAGCATCCTCGGGTAGTGTAGATTTAAGTTTGTTCATACTATTATCCTTAGAGTCGGGGCCACAATGGGTGATCGTAGGTTTTACATAGGAATACATAGGGAAAATTGTTAAAATTCATTACAAGAACAACAAAGAAAGTGTGGCTTATTTGACATTTTTAGGTTATTAATTATATGGTGAGATTTTTTCATTAAAATGTGTCATTTTTATGTTTAACAGAAAAATATACAAATGTTGACCCAAAATAAATCTGTTGACATTTTTATTTCTTTTCAGATGAGAACAAAGAAAAGATCTGCTAAGCAGAAGGCAGCAAGGGCGAAACAGAAACGGAAGTTGGAAACTGCTGGACGTGATGTCAAAGAAAATGAAAAAGTACGGAGTTTGGTGGGCATCTCCTTAAAAAACCCAGTATGTTCTTCATCTGGAACATTGGCCACAGCTAACAAAGTTAGCGGCCAGAGGCTAGTCAAGGCCTCTTTAAAAAACCTTGACAAAACTATGAAAACTGAAACTATACTGAACACTGAAACAAAACTGAAAACTGAAACAAAACTGAAAACTGAAACTGAACTGAACACTGAAACTGAACTGAACACTGAAACTATACTGAACACTGAAACTGAACTGAAAACTGAAACTGAACTGAACACTGAAACTGAACTGAACACTGAAACTATACTGAATACTGAAACAGAACTGAGTACTGAAACAAAACTGAATACTGAAACAAAACTGAAAACTGAAACTGAACTGAATACTGGAACAAAACGGAAAACTGAAACTGAACTGAATACTGGAACAAAACGGAAAACTGAAACTGAACTGAATACTGGAACAAAACGGAAAACTGAAACTGAACTGAATACTGGAACAAAACGGAAAACTGAAACTGAACTGACTACTGAAAAAGAACTAAACAATGAAGCTGAACTGAATCCAGAAATTGAACAGATAATTAAATCTCAAACAAACATGAGAACAAAACTTGAAACTGAAAGAAAGCTGAAGTGTGTATCCGAACAAAAAGGAAACGGAAAAAAGAAAAGAAAGCAAAAGAAAAGGAAAAGAGTATCAAAATCAAATAAAAATAGCGAGAAAGATTGCACATCTGAAACAAAAAGGAATCCACATATCCTAGAGAAAGGACAGGCAATTACACTTGATATTCAGATGCAGATAGACAGAAGACTTCAGCAACTATCAGATCCAGACTATGGAAAATGGGAAGTTAGATTAATTGATATTTTGAAGAAAAAACCAAAAACCAAAACTGCTGAATCATTGAGAAAGCATGAAAACAAACAGCAAAACAGGAAAGAAACAGAACTGTGTGTACAATTGCTTGATGTTGAAAGTACTGACTTGGTTTTCCACCCTTTATCTCACAATGCCAAAAAAAGGATAATGAAGCGAATTCACAATGAAGTGCCAGAGACTTTGGGAGAAGAATCAACTCATTTCCAAAAAAGACTTGGAGTTCCGTCCGAAACTAAGAATATCATAGGTGATGGAAACTGTTTCTTTAGAGCACTTTCTTATGGCGTGTATAAAGAAGAGTCGAAGCATTTCATTATGAGGAACAGAATTGTAAATCACCTACTAGAGAATGAAGTCCTGTTTCAGAGCTTCTTAAGATCGGGATATAATTCGGTTTGTGATTATGTCTTGAAAAAAGGTATGTTAAAGAATGGAACCTGGGCTACAGAAGTGGAAATTATTGCTGCAGCACATCTATTGCAGACAGACATTTACATTTTTGATGACAGGAATACAAATTGGACCAGATATACAGGAAAACAAGTGAATCAAAAAGTAGATGTTGAACTGGAAGCGATATATTTGAAACACTGTTACAGAGCTCATTATGAAGTTGTTTTGAATGTAGAAGATGAGCTTGATGAAAGATTTGAGACGCAGGATTGTTCTATATTACCAGAAATAGAATTGTTTAATGAAGAGAAAGAACACGAGTCAGACACTGCTATGGAAAGCATTATCCAGTCAAATATTGCTGAGCAAGTGGACAAGAAGGAATATCCAGATATAATGGATCATAACATCAGTTTACCACAATTTGAGAGACGTATTTTGCAAGGAAGTTTTCACCAAGGCCATCCAAAATTTGGCCATTCTAGTGGAAAGCAGTGTGTTATGAACAGTTTATCTTCACTTATGTATTGTAAATGTAAACCTGTGAATGACTGGACTGTTGGTGATATGGATATTATTTTAGATACAGGAAATGAATTGTATGAATGTTTAACTAGCAGTTCTACGATGCAAAATGATTATGTTTTGATTGAAGAAATCCCAAGGCAATTGGAATGTTTTAATAAAATGTATAATTTTGAATTTGGAGAGTCTATGTATGGTCTCTTAAACTCTAGCTGTGTAGATAATTTGGAATTTCAATCTAGCACTTTTGCTGAAGCATTAAGCACAACACTTGTACAATCAGATGGTGCATTTGTTACATTCAAAGGTAATACTTATGTTACAATTAAAGAGGGAAATCATTTTTATGTCTTTGATCCTCATGCAAGAGATAGGTTTGGTCGAGTGTCAGCATTTGGCAGTAGTCTGTGTCTAAAGTTATATTCTATTGATGAACTGAGATCACATTGCGAGGAGTTGGCAAATTCTATGAATGCAACAGGAAATGAACAATTTGAGGTTACTGGAGTAAAAGTTACCCATTCTTATGTTGATGAAATTCAGGTAGTGAATGAAAACGTTGCTAATAGAGAAGTAACTGGTCCTACTGAACCAGCCTTAGCCGAAATGGAAACAGATAGCATTTTGGAGGGGAAAAGTAATTCAAACACTCTTAAACGTAAGCGAAAAAGGAGTAAGGAAACGATGAATCTTTATCGAAAGAAAAAGACAAAAATTTCAAAAGTAGAAGAAAGCACCCCAGTGTCTGTAAATCAAATTGATCAGCGAATGAATAGAACAAAACTATTCCTTGCTAAAAAGTACTCGGAAAATGAATTGTACAAAATGCAGAAAATAAATTCAGCAAAATTAAAATACAAAATGAATGAACAGTTTAGAAATACTGTCAAATTGTACTCTAAAGAAAAATATAATTTAGATCATCAGCACAGGGACACTGTGAAAAGGGCATCAAAAAGAAAGTACAATGACGATGAGGTTCACAAAGCTAAAGTCAAATCGGCTTCTGTACAAAAGTACTTAACAGACGACATTCACAAATCTAAAGTTAAATCGGCTTCTGTAGAAAAGTACTTAACTGACGACGTTCACAAAGCTAAGGTAAAACGAGCTTCCATTAAAAAGTACAAAGAAGACGACATTCATAGAGCTAAGGTAAAATCGGCTTCTTTTACTCAGTACAAAACAAGCAAATCTCACCGTGAAAGTATTAAAAATTCTGTTTATGCAAAACGGCGGAAACTTGACGAAAGTCTGGAAAACTGGGCGATCGTTCATGAAAATTTTCAAAATGACATGAAATTGTATCCTGATCATGTATGTTCAGTGTGCTATAAACTGTTCTTTAGAAAACAAGTTGTTATCTGCGAGACGAATGTCTACAACAAAAATACAACCTCTGAAGGAGTGGGTTTTGGATCGGCGTTTGTATCAGAAAGATATTTACAAGTATGTCCACAAGACGAGTCGCATGTCTGTTCTAGTAGATGCAAACTCTGGATCTGTTATACCTGCCATAGGAAACTGTTATCAGGGTCCATGCCTGGAGAGTGCTTCGCGAATAAAATGGAGAATATAGAGGTACCAGATGTTTTGCAGGACTTAAATTCCCTAGAACGGCATTTAATCGCGCGCATAGTACCATTCACAAAAATGACGGCTTTACCTAAAGGAGGACAGTTTGGTGTTCAAGGGCCTGTCGTTTGTGTACCTAGTAATGTTTCGGAAACAATAGAATCTCTACCACGGCCTGAAAATGAAAATCAGTTAATTCAAGTCAAGTTAAAACGAAAACTTTCTTACAAAGGACATTGCGAGTTCAAATTTGTAAACACCCAAAAAGTCAGAAGTGCAATTGAGTTTTTATGTCAAACAAATGAATTTTATAAAGATCTTAAGTTTGATGATTCTTGGGAAAATCCTATTGAACATTTAAGTATGGAGACTAATATTGACAATGAGCAACAGGCACAAAGAGAAAACAATGAAACAGTTTATGAATTGGCAGGGGATTCAGCTGAGTGTTTAAATGTTGAAAGTAAAGAGGACATTGAACAAACTTCACAGAAAAATGAAATACGTGAAACAATTGATGATGAGTTGAACCACCAAATGCCGCTTGATACTTGTCTCCAACCGGTTGACATTGGACAAGAGGTCCTGGACCAGTATTTCGATCAGATATTCTGTATGGCACCTTGTGAAAGGAATAATCCAATAAGTATTTTGTCAGAAAAGGGGATAGAAGCAAAGTGTTTTCCATGTCTTTTTCCTACCGGCAAAAATGTATTTGGAGAAGAAAGAGATGTTCGCGTAACTTTATCAAGATTCTTGTTGAACAAATTAATGAACGTTGACTCTAGATTTGCTAAAGACACTGATTTTATTTTCTTTTCCCAGTATTTGACTGAACTTCAACAGGTTATATCAAATGTATCAATTGCTTTACGAAAAACTCACGAGAAAGGGTTTGATGGAACAAAAATTAATTTACAATCAATTAAAAATAAAGAATCATTGCAACAAATTTTTAAGTCAGATGAGGGATACAAATTTCTAAAACCAATACGAGGGACTCCACCTTACTGGCAATCTGCTCAAAAGGATCTTTTTGCAATGATAAGGCAACTTGGTCTTCCAACATGGTTTTGTTCTTTTTCCGCTGCTGAGATGAGATGGTCTGAAACGTTTGAAGCTATCCTAAAACAGCAAAATGATGAAAGGAATGTTGATGACTTGACTTTGTCAGAAAAATGGGACATTCTAAAAAAGAATCCAATCACTGTATCCCGGATGTTTGACTACCGTTTTCAGACCTTCTTAAAGAAAGTAATCTTATCAAATGCTAAACCAATAGGGAAAGTGAAAGACTACTTTTACCGAGTAGAATTTCAGCAAAGAGGGTCACCTCATACTCACTGTTTGTTTTGGATTGAAAATGCACCAAAGTTACATGAGGATACCGATTCTGATGTTGCTGAATTTATAGACGCTTATGTTACCTGCGAGATTCCTTCTGAAGACGAAACTATGTTTGAAATCGTTAACAGTGTTCAGAAACACAGCAAATCACATTCAAAATCTTGTAAAAAGGGTTCTAAAGAATGTAGATTCAATTTTCCAAGGCCACCATCAGAGAATACTTTCATTTGTCACCCACTGAAAGAAAATATCAAAACTGTTGATCTTTGTATGTCTGAAAAAGAATACAATGAAGTCATGGCTCATAATCTGAAAGAGACAAAACGAAAGGATATTGCAAAAGAGGTGTTATCAAAACTTTGGAATTTCATGAAAGAAAATGATTCAAAAGAAATGTCTACGAAAGAGCTTTTCGAGCATTTAAATATATCTCAGAGAGAATTTGAAGAAGCAAGCCAAATTTTGACAAAAACGACATCCGTTGTCTTAAAAAGAACTCCGAATGAAGCATGGATCAATCATTACAATCACCATTTACTTTCCTGCTGGAATGCAAACATGGATATTCAGTATATCACCGATGCTTATGCATGTGTTGTTTACATAATATCATATATTTCTAAAGCAGAAAGAGAAATGAGTCAGATCTTGGATTGCACACAGCGGGAAGCTAGAGACGGAAATCTTGACGCAAAGTCTGCAATGAAGAAACTTGGAACTGCTTATTTGCATCACAGAGAAGTCAGTGCTCAAGAAGCCGCTTTTAGAGTTTGCAATTTACAACTAAAAGGCTGTTCACGAAAAGTTCAGTTTATACCTGTAGGAGAGAATCCAATTCGTATGAGTCTACCATTGAAAGTCTTGGACAAGAAATCAGATGCTGATGAGGACATTTGGATGTCAAGCTTAACAGAAAAATATAGAGCAAGGCCTTTGTCTGAAGAATTTCAAAGCATGTGTTTAGCTACATTCTGCTCTGAATATAGAGTTTTATCTTCATCACAAGCGTCAAATGTAAAAAATCCGAGAAGCCCGATACATGCCTTACAAAACGATCTGGGCTACATCCAGAAAAGAACTATAACTGACTCTGCTGTTATTAGATTTCCTCGTTTCTCAGTTTCTGCTTTCCCTGAAAAATATTATTTCAGTATTTTGCAGCTTTATTTTCCACATAGATCAACAGATGAATTCAAATCAAGAAAGGGGTATGAGGAATTTTATAACTCTTCTGATGTTAAGAAAGTGGTGGACAGAAATCGTTGTTGTTTTGAAAAAGACGTGGAAAAATTGGAAACGGCTCAAGAAATACTAGAAAATTGTGGAATCCAGGAAAATGCATGGTCACAGGTTTGTCCTGAAACTGAAGTAAATAGATTAGAATGTATAAATGAAAAGAGGGGAAACGAAAATGACATGAGTGAATCGGAACTACCCATACCAGATTTATTGCAGAATTCTTCAAATTCAATAGAAATATCACAAAGTTTGATTTCAAAAGAGGAAGGTACCAGAATAATGAGATCTTTAAATGAAACTCAACGAAGGTTGTTTCAGGAAATGAGACACTGGTGTTAAAAACCATAAGCGGACAAAAACCACCTCAGATACAGGTTTTCATTACCGGAGGAGCTGGAACAGGCAAGAGTCATCTAATTAAAAGTATTTACTACGAATTGTCAAGACTTTTTGCTCCAGTTATGCCAAACCCTGATGATGTCTCTGTATTATTAACAGCACCGACAGGCGTTGCAGCATTCAATATAGGAGGGGCAACCATTCACAGTGCATTTGCTATCCCTGGAAATAGCGCTTTGCCCTTTGAATATCAACCACTTGGTGATGAAAAATTAAATTCCCTGAGAACAAAACTAGGACAGTTAAAATTGCTCATTATTGATGAAATCTCAATGGTTGATAAAAAATTGTTGACTTACATTCACGGCCGCCTTAGGCAAATCAAACAGACTGGTGATTTTACACCATTTGGAAATGTCAGCGTATTGGCTTTTGGCGATTTCTATCAGTTACCACCTGTTAAAGGAAAACCTCTCTTTACGAGGGACTGCCATTTTGATCTTTGGAATGATTGTTTCAAACTTGTCACTCTAAATGAGATCATGAGACAGAAGGAAGATAAACAATTTGCTGAGCTTTTGAATAGGTGTAGAATTAAGGAAAAGAAAGAGAAACTAAGTGAAGATGACAAAGCACTGCTTTCAAGCAGAGAAAAGGATGACAATGTTGATGCTTTGCATATATTTGCTACAAATGCTCAAGTCAATGACTTCAATGCACACGCTTTATCTGCACTATGCTTAAGCAACGAAGTAGAACCAACAGTTATCAAAGCCGAAGACTGTTTCAAAGACAAACGACAAGAAGGTACAAGTAAACAGGGATTGCTTAACTCTGTCAAAAAACCGTTTAAATTGGCCAGTGAACTTCAAATATGTGTTGGTGCACGTATCATGCTTGTATATAATGTTGATATTGCAGATGGTTTAGTGAATGGGGCATTTGGAACTGTTACCAGGATAGTAGAAGAAAGTTGCAAAGGGAGAAAAGAAGTAAAATGTGTGGAAGTTTGTTTTGACAATAAAGATATTGGGAAAAAACGTGGTAAGAAAATAGGCAACAAGATTAAAGTTCTAATAGAAAGAGTAGAAGAAATGGGAAATAATGGAAACATAACAAGAAAACAATTTCCATTAAAACTTGCTTGGGCTTGTTCTGTTCACAAAGTGCAAGGGTTGACTGTCAGTAAAGCTGTATTATCATTGAAAAAAATATTCCAGCCTGGACAAGCCTATGTAGCATTAAGCCGTGTCACATCTCTTGAAGGTTTAACGATCCAGGATTTCAACGAGAATGCAATATACTCAAATCCAACTATTCAAGAGTCCCTTACTTCAATGGAGCAGTTTCTTTCGGTTAGTGACGAGATCGTTCATAAGAAACTCGGTATCTTGTATCACAATATTGAGGGTTTGCAAAACCATTTGGAAGATCTTAGAATAACAGTTATGCATCAAGATATTGATTTCATATGTTTAGTTGAGACATGGATAGCAAATGAACTGGAATCCAATATAGATATTGATTGTTTTTCTTCAGAACACCAACTTAGGAAAAATTCATATGCACCTGACAATATCATACAAAGTCAAGCTAAAGGTGGGGTTTGTGTTTACAGAAAAACGTTTACAGACTTACGTTACGAAAGGATCTTTCTTCCAGTAGATAATCTTGAGTATATAGCATTTAAAACAAATGGTATGTTGGTTGTTACATTATACAGACCATCATCATACAAAGTTGAAAGTTTTTTAAATACCATGAGTAGATTGGTGATTGCTGTGAACAGAATTTGCTTACCTTGTGTCATTTTGGGTGATTTTAATCAAAATATCAGAAATGCTGTCTCTTCTGTCAAACAATTATTAGAGAGAAATGGGTTTAAGCAGTGTGTAACAGAAATAACAACAGAAAGTGGAACAATGATAGATCATGTTTATAGCAGAGAAGTAGATGTGCAAGTTACCATGGTTCCAACATACTACAGTTACCATGAAGCACTCAAAGTTGAAGTGATATAGCTTTCTGTTATAGAAAAAATAAGTAAAATAGGTATTAGTCGGAGATTGTTTGACACATTGTAAAAAGTGTATTTAATAGCTTCAATAAATTTCCATATCAGAAAAAAAACTTTTCTTTATAAACTTTAAACAACTATCGCGGGGA
This sequence comes from Saccostrea cuccullata, assembly GCF_032062105.1. NCBI lineage: Eukaryota > Metazoa > Mollusca > Bivalvia > Ostreida > Ostreidae > Saccostrea > Saccostrea cuccullata. The sequence continues at coordinate 13,945 of NW_026925686.1, forward strand.
AATCTGTGATCGTCTATTACTCTGTAAATTACAGAGTAATATTCCGTCACCACCGCCTGATGAGACCCGTGGAGGGGTCGAAATAGTTGTGTTTGGAAAACAATCATGTTAAATCCCCCCCCCCCCCCCCCCAAAAAAAAAAACTGAGTGTGTTTATTTCTTATTACAATTAGTTTTAACGAAATTTAATTTATAGAATAAGTTTATATTTTCTTTCCTCATACTGATTTCATTGACTATTGTGAAGCAATTAAGAATATACATCATTTCTATGATCATTTCACAGTATCATATTTTATTGTGAATTAAAATGCATAAAAAGGGCAATTTAAAAATTATGGTCCGTGGGGTCACTTTTTGACCCCTAATGGTTGTTTTAGAGACCTGAAAATTTGTATTTTAAAGTAATCTCAAAAATAATTGCATAAGAATTATCTCTCTTTGTCCATCTGTTTGGAGTCTTATATGCTCTCATTTTTTTTTTTAATTTTGGTATGCATATGAAAAGTACTTCTGGTTTTATGAGTCCCTAAAAATTACCTATGAAGCTTGCTATGTTAAATTAGAAATTATTCAATGCCCATTATCTCAAAAGGAAAGCAAGCATTTCTTGAGATAATTCACATAAGTAATAATTCTAGTATTTTCTTCCGGTGCATAGGTCATGAAACAATGTTCCTTCAGATACAAGGGAGCACACGGCGGGTGTGACCGGTCGGCAGGGGATGCTCACTCCTCCATGGCACCTGATCCCACCTCTGATGTTTCGGAGGTCCGTGTTTGCTCTGCTCTTATTTTGTATATTGTTTAATGGACGTTGAGATTGAATACTGTTCGTTATTTCCATATCCTTCATTTCAGGGGCCAGTACAGAAAAAAACCGTTTTTTTTTTACTGTAACTTTTTAGGGACTCATAAAACCAGAAGTACTTTTAATATGCATACCAAAATTAAAAAAAATGAGAGCATTTTATTTTTCAACCAATCTACAAACTGATTTCAGTTTTTAGTTAAGCACAAAAAGGGCAATTTAAAAATTATGGTCCGTTGGGTCACTTTTTGACCCCTTATTGGAGTTTAGTGAATTGAAAAAGTCATTTTTCGCATATTTTGAATAGTCATGAAAGAGTTATATCTCTTTTAGTAGCCGTTGATGTATATAGTGACTTGTTATGTTTCATTATTGATATCATCTAAACTGAAAAGATAATGAAACTTTTGAATTTTAATTATGTAACAAGCTCATTAATATTTAGGGGTCGAAAAGCCCTCCGTTTTTGTTGAACGACAAAAATAAGGTCTAGTTAGGGCTTTTCGCTTTCAGGCGAAAAGCCCTATTGTTTTCGTCTTGTTTTATTATTATTATTATTATACCTACCAGATTTATGTTCGTGTTTTAAAGAGCATCATTGGATACATGTAATTTATAACAATACCATTAGATAGCACAACTAAAAGTGTCCCATAAGTAAGGTTTTGTACTTCCGGAAACGTCACTTCCGGTATTTATAAGTCAAAAATTATATTTTCTTTAAAGCCTAAAATATTCCTCATTTTACATGAAATTTCGTTCAAATTTTAGGAATGTATTCCTCAAAGTAAAATCTACAAAAAAGTCATCGTTAGCGGTTTTGCACCTATAGTATATTTTTGTGTTATAGGGGTACAATGTTAAGAAAAGGGGGGATTGAAATTAAAAAATTGTAAACAAAGTAGGAAATTTATTTTGAGAATTATATATTGTTTATTAAAGTAAGTAAATGCTGTAATGTAAGTTTCAAGTCCACTAGACCAGAACTTCCGGTTCTATAAGTCTTTGAAATTGTCTATGGGAGTTTCTATAGTAAAAATAAATCTTGCATGGTCCATTATCTCAAAAGGAGAGCAAGCAATTCTAGTAATATTTACAGGTAATAATTAATTCTGCATTGTCTTGAGCTGAAAAGGTTATGAAAATTAAATCCCTTAAAATTAGGGACTTTTAGGGGTCAACTTTTAAAATCGTTTTTGCCCTGTAACTTTTTTATTTGTCAACCAATCCTCAAACTGATTTCAGTTTTGAGTTCAGCATAAGAAGAGCAATTTAAAAATTATGGTCCGTGGGGTCACTTTTTGACTCCTTTTGGGTGTTTTATAGACCTGAAATTTTGTATTTTTACGTATTTTCAAAAATATTAATGCAAGAGTTATCTCCCTTTGTTAAACTGTTTTGAGTCTAATATGCTACCTATGTTTCAATTTTGGTATGGATAAGTGCAGTACTTCCGGTTTTATAACTACCTTAAAATTGCTCATGGAGATTTCTATGTTAAATTTGAAATCATGCAATGTCCATTATTTTCAAAGGGAGGTAAGCAAGTCTTATGATATTTCACATGAAAAATTACTTTTGTATTTCCTTCGGGTGGTAAGGTCATGAAAATAATATTTCTCAAAATAAAAGGGATTTTAGGGGTCAGTACGAAAAATAGTTTTTTGTATATAACTTTTTTATTTATCCTTCAATCTTCAAGCTGATTTCGGTTTTGAGTTTAGCATAAGAAGGGCAATTTAAAAATTATGGTCCGTGGGGTCACTTTTTGACCCCTTATAGGTCTTTTAGAGATCTGAAATTTTGTATTTTTATGTATTTTCAAAAATATTTGTGCAAGAGTTATCTCCCTTTGTCAACCAGTTTGGAGTCTAATTTGCTCTTTATGTTTCAATTTTGGTATGGATATGTGGAATACTTCCGGTTTTATAAGTACATTAAATTTCTCTACGGAGATTTCTATGTTAAATTTGAAATCATGCAATGTCCATTATTTTCAAAGGGAAGCAAGCAAGTCTTACCACATTCTCACGAGAATAATTACTTTAGTATTGCCTTTTGGTGTATAGGTCATGAAAACAATATTTCTCAAAATAAAAGGGATTTTAGGGGTCAGTACGGAAAATAGATTTTGTATTTAACTTTTTTATTTATCCTTGAATCTTCAAACTGATTTCGGTTTTGAGTTCAGCATAAGAAGAGCAATTTAAAAATTATGGTCCGTGGGGTCACTTTTTGATCCCTTATGGGTGTTTTAGAGACCTGAAATTTTGTATTTTTATTTATTTTCAAAAATAATCAAGCAAGAGTTATCTCCCTTTGTCAACCTGTTTGGAATCTGATATGCTCTCTATGTTTTAATTTTGGTATGGATATGTACAGTACTTCCTGTTTTATAAGTACATTAAATTTGTCTATGGAGATCTCTATGTTAAATTTGAAATCATGCAATGTCCATTATTTTCAAAGGGAAGCAAGCAAGTCTTATGATATTTCACAAAAATAATTACTTTACTATTGCCTTCGGGTGGTTAGGTCATGAAAATAAAATTTCTCAAAATAAAAGGGATTTTAGGGGTCAGTAAAGAAATGAGATTTTGGTATATAACTTTTTTATTTATCCTTCAATCTACAACCTGATTTCGGTTTTGAGTTCAGCATAAGAAGAGCAATTTAAAAATTATGGTCCGTGGGGTAACTTTTTGATCCCTTATAGGTGTTTTAGAGATCTGAAATTTTGTATTTTTAAGTAATTTCAAGAATAATTGCGTAAGAATTATCTCCCTTTGTCAAAATTTTTTGAGTCTTTTATGCTTTCTAAGTTTTACTATTAGTATGGATATGAAGAGTACTTCCGGTTCTATGAGAGCCTTAAAATTGCCTAAGGAGAGTTCTATGTTAAATTTGCAATCAGGTATGTTTCATTATCTCAAAAGTCAAGCAAGCAATTCTCGTGATATTTTACCTGAATAATGACTCTAGCATTGTCTTCGGGTAATTAGGTCATGAAAATAAAATTTCTTAAAATTAAAGGGATTTTAGGGGTCAGTACAGAAAATAGTTTTTTGCCTGTAACTTTTTTATTTATCAATCAATATTCCAAGTGATTTCGGTTTTGAGTTTAGCTGAGGAGGGGCAGTTAAAGAAATATGTTCCGTAGGGTCAATTTATGATTCCTTATAGGAGTTTTAGTGAATTGAAAAACAGTCGGTTTTTTTTGGTGCATTTTTTGAATAATCATGAAAGAGTTATATCTCTTTGAGTAGTGTTGATGAATATAGTGACTTAGTAATGTTTCATTACTGATATCACCAGAACTTAAATCATAATGAACCTTTTGAAATTTTATTATGTAATAACAAATTCACTTTAAGCTCCTTAATTTTTAGGGGTCGAAAAGCCCTCCGTTTTTGTTGAACGACAAAAATAAGGTCTAGTTATTATTATTATTATACCTACCAGATTTATGTTCGTGTTTTAAAGAGCATCATTGGATACATGTAATTTATAACAATACCATTAGATAGCACAACTAAAAGTGTCCCATAAGTAAGGTTTTGTACTTCTGGAAACGTCACTTCCGGTATTTATAAGTCAAAAACTACATTTTCTTTAAAGCCTAAAATATTCCTCATTTTACATGAAATTTCGTTCAAATTTTAGGAATGTATTCCTCAAAGTAATATCTACAAAAAAGTCATCGTTTGCGTTTTTGCACCTATGGTATATTTTTGTGATACAGGGCTCCAAAGTTAAGAAAAGGGGGGATTGAAATTAAAAAAAATTGTAAACAATGTAGGAAATTTATTTTGAGGATTATATATTGTTTATTAAAGTAAGTAAAGGCTGTAATGTAAGTTTCAAGTCCACTAGACCAGAACTTCCGGTTCTATAAGTCTTTGAAATTGTCTATGGGAGTTTCTTTAGTAAAAATAAATCTTGCATGGTCCATTATCTCAAAAGGAGAGCAAGCAATTCTAGTAATATTTACAGGTAATAATTAATTCTGCATTGTCTTGAGCTGAAAATTTTCTGAAAATTAAATCCCTCAAAATAAGGGACTTTTAGGGGTCAACTTTTAAAATCGTTTTTGCCCTGTAACTTCTTAATTTGTCAACCAATCCTCAAACTGATTTCAGTTTTGAGTTCAGCAGAAAAAGTACATTTTAAAAATTATGGTCCGTGGGGTCACTTTTTGACCCCTTAAAGGACTTTTAGAGACCTGAAATTTTGTATTTTTAAGTATTTTCAAAAATAATCGAGCAAGAGTTATCTCCATTTGTCAAACTGTTTGGAGTCTTATATGCTCTTTATGTGTCAATTTTGGTATGGATATGTAGAGTACTTCCGGTTTTATAAGTACCTTAAAATTGCCATGGAGATTTCTATGTTAAATTGGAAATTATACGATGTCCATTATTTTCAAAGGGAAGCAAGCAAGTCTCATGATTTTTCACAAAAAAAATTACTTTAGTATTGCCTTTGGGTGCTTAAGTCATGAAAATAAAATTTCTCAAAATAAAAGGGATTTTAAGGGTTAGTAAAGAAATTAGATTTTTGTGTTTTACTTTTTTATTTATCCTTCAATATTAAAACTGATTTCAGTTTTGAGTTCAGCATAAGAAGAGCAATTTAAAAATTATGGTCCGTGGGGTCACTTTTTGACCCCTTTTGGGTGTTTTATAGACCTGAAATTTTGTATTTTTATGTATTTTCAAAAATATTTGTGCAAGAGTTATCTCCCTTTGGCAAACTGTTTTGAGTCTAATATGCTCCCTATGTTTCAATTTTGGTATGGATATGTGCAGTACTTCCGGTTTTATAAGTACATTTAATTTGTCTATGGAGATTTCTATGTTAAATTTGAATTCATGCAATGTCCATTTTTTTTCAAAGGGAAGCAAGCAAGTCTCATGATATTTCACATGAATAATTACTTTAGTATTGCCTTCGGGTGGTTAGGTCATGAAAATAAAATTTCTCAAAATAAAAGGGATTTTAGGGGTCAGTACGGAAAATAGATTTTTGTATATAACTTTTTTATTTATCCTTCAATCTTCAAACTGATTTCGGTTTTGAGTTCAGCATAAGAAGAGCAATTTAAAAATTATGGTCCGTGGGGTCACTTTTTGTTTCCTTATGGGTGTTTTAGAGACCTATGATTTTGTATTTTTATGTATTTTCAAAAATATTTGTGCAAGAGTTATCTCCCTTTGGCAAACTTTTTGGAGTCTAATATGATCTCTATGTTTAAATTTTGATAATTATGCATATGAGGTGTACTTCCGGTTTTATAAGTACCTTAAAATTGCTTATGGAGATTTCTATGTTAAATTTGAAATCATACGATGTCCATAATTTTCAAAGGGAAGCTAGCAAATTTCATAATATTTCACATGAAAAACTACTTTAGCATTGCCTTTCGGTGCTTAGGTCATGAAAATAAAATTACTTAAAATAAAAGGGATTTTAGGGGTCAGTACAGAAATTAGTTTTTTGTTTATTACTTTTTGATTTGTCCATAGATCTTCAAACTGATTGCAGTTTTGAGTTAAGCATAAAAAGAACAATTTGAAAATTATGGGCCGTGGGTCACTTTTTGACCCCTTAAAGGACTTTTAGAGACCTGAAATTTTGTATTTTCAAGTGTATTCAAATATAATTGTGCAAGAGTTATCTCCCTTTGTCAACCTTTTTGGAGTCTAATATGCTCTCTATGTTTCAATTTTGGTATGCATATGAGGTGTACTTCCGGTTTTATAAGTACCTTAAAATTGCCTATGGAGGTTTCTATGTTAAATTTGAAATCAGGTTTGTTCCATTATCTCAAAAGGTAGGCAAGCAATTCTCGTGAAATTTCATATGAATATTAACTCTAGCATTGTCTACAGATGCTAAGGTTATGAAAATAAAAATCCCTAAAATAGAAAGGATTTTAGGGGTCAGTACAGAAAACGGCTTTTTCTCTGTAACATTTTTCATTCTCAACCAATCTTCAAACTAATTTTGACATTACATGAAGTATAAAGAGTACACTTTAAAAATTATGGTCCAAGGGGTCACTTTTTGACCCCTTATAGGAGTTTTATTGGATTGAAAAACAGTACTTTTTGGAATCTGTTTAAGAACCACGAAAGAGTTATGTCTCTTTGAGTAGACACTGATGTACAAAAAAAATTATTATGTTTCCAATCAAATATTGGTCTCAAAAGAAATTTTGCAATATTGTATTATAAGATTTTTTTATTGTAAAATATTTTTTTTTTAAGATTATTTATTTTAAGGGGTCGAAAAGCCCTCCGTTTTTGTTGAACGACAAAAATAAGGTCTAGTTATTAGGGCTTTTCGACTTTTGTCGAAAAGACCTATTGTTTTCGTCTTTTTTAGGGCTTTTCGACTTTTGTCGAAAAGACCTATTGTTTTCGTCTTTTTTATTATTATTTTATTTCTTAGCGTTTTTTATGTCATGGATATGAAGAAAGTCTTTGAGCATATGGATTTACCTTTATAACTATGAAAAAGAACTTTTAAATATCTTCTGTATGTTAGGTTTTGTACTTCCGTAAACGTCACTTCCGGTATTTATAAGTCAGAAACTAAATTTTCTTTAAAGCCTTAAACTTTCCTTATTTTAGATGCAATATCTTTCAAAATTTAGGAATGCATTCCTCAAAGTAATATCTACGAAAAAGTCATCGTTTGTGTTTTTGCACATATCGTATATTTTTGTGTTATAGGGCTCCAAAGTTAAGAAAAGGGGGGATTGAAATCAAAAATTTTGAAAACAATGTCGGAAATTTATTTTGATGATTATATACTGCTTATCAAAGTAATTAAAGGCTATAATGTAAGTATCATGTCCATCAGAACAGAACTTCCGGTTCTATGAGGCTTTGAAATTGTCTATGGGAGTTTCTATAGTAAAAAAAAAATCATCAATGTTCCATTATCTCAGAAGGAGAGCAAGCGAATCTAGAAATATTAACAAGGAATTATTGATTTATTATTGTCTTCAGGTGAAAATGTTATGAAAATTAAATCCCTTAAAATTAGGGACTTTTAGGGGTCAACTCTTAAAATCGTTTTTGCCCTGTAACTTTTTTATTTGTTAATTAATCTTCAAACTGATTTCAGTTTTGAGTTCAGCAACAAAATTTCAATTTAAAAATTATGGTCCGTGGGGTCACTTTTTGACCCCTTAAAGGACTTTTATAGACCTGAAATATTGTATTTTAAAGTATTTTCAAAAATAATTGTGCAAGAGTTATCTCCCTTTGGCACACTGTTTGGAGTCTAATATGCTCTCTATGTTTCAATTTTGGTATGGATATGTAGAGTACTTCCGGTTTTATAAGTACCTTAAAATTGCCTATGGAGATTTCTATGTTAAATTTAAAATCATTCAATGTCCATTATTTTCAATGGGAAGCAAGCAGGTCTCATGATATTTCACATACATAATGACTTTAGCATTGCCTTTCGATATTTAGATCATGAAAATAAACTTTCTTAAAATAAAAGGGATTTTAGGGGTCATTACAGAAATAAGTTTTTTGTATATTACTTTTTTATTTGTCCATAGATCTTCAAACTGATTTCTGTTTTGAGTTAAGCATAAAAAGGGTAATTTAAAAATAATGGTCCGTGGGGTCACTTTTTGACCCCTTAAAGGACTTTTAGAGACCTGAAATTTTGTATTTTAATGTATTTTCAAAAATTATTTTGCAAGAGTTATCTCCCTTTGTCAACCCGTTTGGAGTCTAATATGCTCTCTATTTTTCAATTTTGGTATGGATATGTAGAGTACTTCCGGTTTTATAAGTACCTTAAAATTGCCTATGGAGATTTCCATGTTAAATTTGAAATCATGATTGTTCCATTATCTCAAAAGGTAGGCAAGCAATTCTTGTGAAATTTCATATGACTACTGATTCCAGCATTGTCTCCAGATGCTAAGGTCATGAAAATAAAAATCTTTAAAATAGAATGGATTTTAGGGGTCAATACAGAAAACAGCTTTTTCTCTGTAACATTTTTAATTCTCAACCAATATTTAAAATAGTTTTTACATTACATGAAGTATAAAGAGTACATTTTAAAAATTATGGGCCGTGGGGTCACTTTTTGACCCCTTATATGATTTTTAGTGGATTGAAAATCAGTACATTTTCGAATCTGTTTTATAACCACAAAAGAGTTATGTCTCTTTGAGTACACACTGATGTAAAAAGAGAATTGTTATGTTTCCAATCAAATTTTGATCTCAAAAGAACTTTAGCAATATTTTATGATAAGATTTTTTTAAATTATAAAATTTTGGGTTTTTTTTAAAGATTATTAATTCTAAGGGGTCGAAAAGCCCTCCGTTTTTGTTGAACGACAAAAATAAGGTCTAGTTATTATTATTATTATACCTAACAGATTTATGATCGTGATTTAAAGAATATCATTGAAAATATGTAATTTATACCATTACCATTAGACAGCATATTTAAAAGTCTCGCGTAAGTAAGGTTTTGTACTTCCGTAAACGTCACTTCCGGTATTAATCAGTCAGAAACTAAAATTTCTTTAAACCCTAATACTTTCCTTATTTTACATGCAATTTCGTTCAAAATTAAGGAGTATATTCCTCAAAGTAATATCTACAAAAAAGTCATCGTTAGCGTTTTTCCACCTATGGTACATTTTTGTGTTATAGGGCTCCAAAGTTAAGAAAAGGGGGGATTGAAATTTAAAATTTTGAAAACAATGTAGGAAATTTATTTTGAAGATTTTATATTGTTAACCGAAGTATTTAAAGGCAGAATTGTAAGTTTCATGTCCATCAGAGCAGAACTTCCGGTTCCATAAGTCTTTGAAAATTGTCTATGGGAGTTTCTATAGTGAAAAAAAAATCATTTGTGTTCCATTATCTCAAAAGGGGAGCAAGCAATAATTGTAATAATTACAGGAAATAATTGATTTAGAATTTTCTTCAGGTGAAAATGTTCTGAAAACCAAATCTCTAAAAATTAGGGATTTTTAGGGGTCAATCCTTAAAACAGTTTTTGGCCTGTAACTTTTTTATTTGTCAACCAATCTTCAAACTGATTTCAGTTTTGAGTTTAGCATAAGAAGGACAATTCAAAAATTATGGTCCGTGGGGTCATTTTTTGACCCCTTAAAGGACTTTTAGAGACCTGAAATTTTGTATTTTAAAGTATTTTCAAAAATAATTGTGCAAGAGTTATCTCCCTTTGTCAACCTGTTTGGAGTCTAATATGCTACCTATGTTTCAATTTTGGTATGGATATGTGCAGTACTTCCGGTTTTATAAGGACCTTAAAATTGCCTATGGAGATTTCTATGTTAAATTTGAAATCATGCAATGTCCATTATTTTCAAAGGGAAGCAAGCAAGTCTTATGATATTTCACATGAATAATTACTTTAGTATTGCCTTAGGGTGGTTAGGTCATGAAAATAATATTTCTCAAAATAAAAGGGATTTTCGGGGACAGTACGGAAAATAGATTTTTGTATATAACTTTTTTATTTATCCTTCAATCTTCAAACTGATTTCCATTTTGAGTTAAGCTAAAGAAGGGCAATTTAAAAATTATGGTCCGTGGGGTCACTTTTTGACCCCTTATAGGTGTTTTAAAGATCTGAAATTTTGTATTTTTATGTATTTTCAAAAATATTTGTGCAAGAGTTATCTCCCTTTGTCAACCTGTTTGGAGTCTAATATGCTCCCTATGTTTCAATTTTGGTATGGATATGTGCAGTACTTCCGGTTTTATAAGTACATTAAATTTGTCTATGGAGATTTCTATGTTAAATTTGAAATCATGCAATGTCCATTATTTTCAAAGGGAAGCAAGCAAGTCTTATGACATTCTCACATGAATAATTACTTTAGTATTGCCTTTTGGTGTTTAGGTCATGAAAATAATATTTCTCAAAATAAAAGGGATTTTAGGGGTCAGTACGGAAAATAGATTTTTGTATATAACTTTTTTATTTATCCTTCAATCTTCAAACTGATTTCCGTTTTGAGTTTAGCTAAATAAGGGCAATTTAAAAATTATGGTCCGTGGGGTCACTTTTTGATCCCTTATAGGTGTTTTAGAGATCTGAAATTTTGTATTTTTATGTATTTTCAAAAATATTTGTGCAAGAGTTATCTCCCTTTGTCAACCTGTTTGGAATCTGATATGCTCCCTATGTTTCAATTTTGGTATGGATATGTACAGTACTTCCTGTTTTATAAGTACATTAAATTTGTCTATGGAGATCTCTATGTTAAATTTGAAATCATGCAATGTCCATTATTTTCAAAGGGAAGCAAGCAAGTCTTATGATATTTCACAAAAATAATTACTTTACTATTGCCTTCGTGTGGTTAGGTCATGAAAATAAAATTTCTCAAAATAAAAGGGATTTTAGGGGTCAGTAAAGAAATTAGATTTTTGTATATAACTTTTTTATTTATCCTTCAGTCTTCAAACTGATTTCGGTTTTGAGTTTAGCATAAGAAGGACAATTTAAAAATTACGGTCCGTGGGGTCACTTTTTGATCCCTTATAGGTGTTTTAGAGATCTGAAATTTTGTATTTTTATGTATTTTCAAAAATAATTGTGCAAGAGTTATCTCCCTTTGTCAACCTGTTTGGAGTCTAATATGCTCCCTATGTTTCAATTTTGGTATGGATATGTGCAGTACTTCCGGTTTTATAAGTACATTAAATTTCTCTATGGAGATTTCTATGTTAAATTTGAAATCATGCAATGTCCATTATTTTCAAAGGGAAGCAAGCAAGTCTTATGACATTCTCACATGAATAATTACTTTAGTATTGCCTTTTTGATGTTTAGGTCATGAAAATAATATTTCTCAAAATAAAAGGGATTTTAGGGGTCAGTACGGACAAAAAACTTTTGTATATAACTTTTTTATTTATCCTTCAATCTTCAAACTGATTTCGGTTTTGAGTTCAGCATAAGAAGAGCAACTTAAAAATTATGGTCCGTGGGGTCACTTTTTGATCCCTTATAGGTGTTTTAGAGACCTGAAATTTTGTATTTTTATGTATTTTCAAAAATATTTGTGCAAGAGTTATCTCCCTTTGTCAACCTGTATGGAATCTAATATCCTCCCTATGTTTCAGTTTTGGTATGGATATGTACAGTACTTCCGGTTTTATAAGTACATTAAATTTGTCTATGGAGATCTGTATGTTAAATTTGAAATCATGCAATATCCATTATTTTCAAAGGGAAGCAAGGAAGTCTTATAATATTTCACAGTTATATTGAAATCAGATCACATCTAGGAGGACTGGCATTTTAATCTTATGGAATTTCACAGAAAATTCTATTTTCAGTAACCATGGCAACACCGTTCATCGAAATAAAAAACTGATGCACTATTTTATGTATCTTAGTGTAGTCTACTTGTGTGCCAAGTTATATTGAAATCAGATCAAAATTGTAGGAGGAGTAGCGTTTTAAAGGAATTTCACAGAAAATTCTATTTTTAGTAACCATGGCAACACCATTCATCGAAATCAAAAACCGATGC
>NW_026925687.1:0-26309 GCF_032062105.1 Saccostrea cuccullata
AAGCTACAAACTCTTTCATTTCTTTGAGTACCATTCCATCTACCTGTTTCAATTGGGAGGTGGTGATTTGTGGTTCTAAACTTTAAAGTTTTTCTAAATTTAAATGATAACAGTGTTAAATATTTTTCGCACTCAAAATTGGTTTTGAAAATTCTATAATTTAAACTTTTTGAAGATTCTTGAACTTCACTATTCCACTTTTGAATATATTGATCTTTTAATCTTTGTTTGACTGTAGCAGTTATCCATTCTACATTATAAAAATAATGTTTGTGCTCATACCATATATTTGATAAACCACATCTATCAAAAATCTTTTGTACAAATGATATCCATGAATTTTTCATTTGCTATTTATCATGTTGTTTACGTAAATACATATATACTATTCTACACAATTTGTTTTCTTTTCCATTCACAAGGTTTGCCCAATATTTTATCATTCTTGAGTAAATATTTATGTGTAATGGAAACCTACCAGTTTCTCCATAAATCATATAACTCGGAGTGCTACTTTTCAAATTCAGTATATGTTTTAAATAACGTAAATGTACTCGTTCAATAATATCGATATTTTCATACCCCCATATTTCACAGCCATATAACAATACTGGTAAAACTACTTTATCAAACAAATCCAATTGACATTCGAAGGGGAGATTAAACTGCCTAATTTTACGTATCACACCATACATTGCCTTTTGTGCTTGTTCACATAGGTGTTTTCTTGCTTTACATAATGAACCTGTACGAGAAAATACAATCCCTAAATAATTAAAATCCTGGACTACTTCTATGATACTGCCATTATATATAAAAATATTCTTTGGCAGTCTACCCTTTGAAAAAATAAGTATCTTTGTTTTCTTGATATTCACACATAATTTCCATTCTTCACAGTATTTGTAAAATTCATTTAATGCTCTCTGAAGATCTTCAGCAGTTTCGGCAAGAATTACAGTATCATCGGCATAAAATAAGATAAACAATTTCATATACAAAAACAACTCATCCTGTATACCTTTGCTAATACTAGACAAACCGACAATATTCTTTTCTGTCAAAAAATCTTCCAAGTCATTAATATATAATGAGAATAAGAGAGGCGATAAATTTTCACCTTGTCGTACACCAACATTACAATAAAAAAATTCAGATGACAGACCATTCATTTGTATTTTAGATTTTATACCACTATACATATTTTTAATAAAAGTAAAACATTTACCATTGACCCCACTTCTAAGAAGTTTGTACCAAAGTCCCTCACGCCAGACTGTATCAAACGCTTGTTTAAAGTATATAAACGCACAAAACAATTTTCTTTTGCTGTTAATTAATGTCTGGGATAAAAATTGTAATAATAGGATACTTCATTTCTTCTTGTATTGTCAACAATATGCCTTACAACGACAATCACTGATTAAATACATGAATGAAAATAACATACCAATTAATATAGAAAACATATTATATGGTGTAGACTCACTAAGTCTGGATAATAATTTTTCATTTTTTGATAAGGTACATACCTTTATAAAAACCTCTAAGAGGTTTTCATTGAAATTTTAGTTTATTATATTCTATGGGAAATATATTATTTTACTATATGTTAACTGCTCTGTTAGGGAATTCTTCCTACTCTGGGTCAACAACAATTTCAAACATATGTTCTTGTTTTTTGTTTTTTGTTTGGTTTGGTTTTTTTCTCCTTTTGTTGATTATACTTTAATTATTATATAATTATTATTTTTCCTATTCATTTGTTAAATTATATTTTTTTTCTTCTCATTTCTCTTCCTCTCTCTCTCTCTCTGAATATTCCAAATATGTACCATTTTATAATCTTCTCTTCATAATGTTTTCATGTACTTGTAATTGTACCTTGACCCATGGAGAGAACGATCATAGGCATTTATGCCTGCTGTTCAATCCATTTCATTAAATGAATAAAATATATTTTAAACAGGATATTGTCTAAAGTAACCTTTTCTGAACCCAGTCTGAATTTCTTTAATAAGCATAACTTCTTCTGCATAATTTTACGACACGCATATTATTAATTACACAGTAAGTTAGTGACCTAATACGGAGTCATACAGGGTGTGAAATGGAAATCCGTATTGGGCGAGGCTGTATGACTTCGTATTAGGTCACTAACTGACTGTGTTACGAATTTGTTTTCAATATTAATTTGTTTAAAAAAAAAAAACTTCAACATTTTTACCATATGGACATTTAACACTTTGAAAAAAATATGTATACAACAAAAATTTACACAGTAAGTTAGAAAATCAATTTTTGTAATTATATCCGAAAAATGTTTTAATTTACATGTAGTGATACAGGGTGTGAAATGGAAATCCGTCACGTTACAGGTATCACACCGGTAATTGACCAATCAAAATGAACTTAGTCAAATGTAGGTCCATATATATAAAATTAATTTTCTTTTCCTTGAGACGTTTTTCGAATTTGCCATTTTTCAATATTTTAATTTGTTTAAAAAACTAAGAGGCTACTTCCTGTGATGCACGCATATTAGGTTTAATGTTTACCTCCTGCTAAATATTTTTTCCTGTAAACAAATACCTGATTTTTAACGATTTTTTTATTCTATATCATAATTATATGTGAAAACAATTATGGAAATCCGTACGATTAACGCACGATAAAACCTGTTACACGAACGATCCTTCAAGCACACGATTCTACAGGTTACACGATCTTACACGATTGCTAATGCAAACGCACGATTCTTCACTCAAAATAGTTCAAAATATTTAGGAATCGATATTTTCTAAACGAAATACAGCTTAAGGAGGATCTCTACACCTAAAAAGTATAACACATTTTTGTTGCATGCATTTGTTTCTAATAATAGGCTCCATATCCGATAAAATTATTTGAATATATTTTTTAGAAATATTTGAAATATTTTATTTATTTTGTTAAAACCCCTCCTATCTATATTTTTAAAAGCCCAGTGCTTTAAATTTCTGTTCAAAGTTTAATGTTATAAAATATTGAAATAATAACCAACAAAGTTAAAAATAAAATCAACATAATTTTTATTTAGATTTACAAAAATAGACGAAAGCAAAATTAAAATAGCATTTTATTGAGAACAGCTGGTTGGATCTTCTCCAATACCTGAAAATATATACATGTATAATATCAAAGGGTAAAAAGAATGGAAAAAAAAGAAATTGAACAAAATAGAAAAACTGTCAAAAATTTCAAACATCACAAAAAAAAAAATCATGTGTGAGAGATCCGCTTCAAGAGTGGGCCCAAATACTAAGTATCTTGACCTGGTACTGTTTTTTTTTTTTTTATTTATTTTTTTTTTTTTATAACTGAACTTCAAATAAACTCTACTTGTGCAAGTATTTTAAAAAATGTCAAGCAAGGACAATGCAAGAAGTTTTCGTATTGTACATGTATTTTTTTCACTGAGTTTAAGCGAAAACCATCACGTTTCCAGTCAATGACAAAGACAAGTATTTAGTGAATTCATGGCATTGAGAAACTTAAGGTAGATTTACTTACCGTTTTTATCCAACTTGCATGTATTATCCAGTGCTATATATAACAAAACATATAAACATGGTAAATAGCCAAAAGCAGGTAAAAGAAATTCCTACAACCAAATTCACATTTCGTCTAAAACCTGCACGTTTCCCATACAAACAGCTGATAATCAATGTTGATCAAACGTTTTGGTCATGCAAAATTCCACTTAAATGCATGTCCAAACGTTTTGGTGATTTCAAAAAGAGTTTAAATTTCACCGGGTATAACCATTCATTCGGGTGCATACAAATCGTGAACAGAGTATCCTCTAGTCGAAGGGAAGATAATACAAATGTCTTTTCTTACCAAATTTGCATTTTTGGGGGATATATTTTGCTGGAAAGCATATATGTTAATTGAAGAAAAAAGAAATTTCTGAGTGTATGGCGTTTTGACACGTAATGATGAATTAGCATATGGACAAGCCATGTTTTTATATCATTTTTTCTCACCTAAAAATCTTATTCTATTAAGTTTGTAAATATATTATTTAATAATTAAATAAGTAGAAATTGAATAAATTGACAAACAATTCATTTTTAAAGAAAGATTACGTATTGGACAATACACTGTTAGTATTAATTGAGGTGATATAATGTACATTCCATCCACAATATCGCATGTGTATTATACTCAGTGATTTATCGGTGTTAAGTGAATTTGAATCAGATCATTTGGGACCAAAATGGCGTTTCAACGGAAGTCCGACATGTTGTGACGTTGTAGAGAACCCCCTTAATACTGATTTTAGATTTCAAAGAATTATCAATATTTCATCGACTTAAAAAAATCGGAAATGGATATTTCTGGAACTAAATACATGTAAGACTTATTTATTATTTTACATTATAAATAATTATTTACGTAATTCTCCGACTTAAGAAACGTTTTTTTTTCTCGTTCTATCAGAAGATGTACATGTAGGTGGACCGTAAAATTTGACTGAATTGGATTTCATAATATACAATAAGGGGGATACGATTTAAAAAAAAAAATAAAAAATGGCAGCACGAAATGACTTTAATTACAAGTTATATCTATATGTTTCCATTGATTCAATGTTTTTGATTCTCTAAAAATGAACTCGCCAATTATTTAACAATTTTTTATTTGCAGAAATTTAAAAAATTAATTAAAAGTAAGCTTCAGAGATAAACACTGATAAGCAAAACCCCGAAGATCATGTCGTGTGCTTGTTCATTCGTCGACTAAATATTTATGTAAGCAGTGAAAAATGTTTATTTATTTGTAAAAATATTTATTTTTGATGTATTGATTTTAAAAATATCTTGACCACAATTAGCAGTAAACAAGAATGAACATCAGAGAAAAAAAAAGTTAAACATTTAAGTACAGTTTGTCACAATAGGTCACGCTATTTGACGAGAACATAATATTGTGCGACTTACTATATTGCTTGTTTACAAGCGATAATTAGTTCGTTCTGCGCTTTATTCATTTTATTTGGATAAAAAAAAAAACAAATGAAATGCTTATTTCACAAATATCATTTCGATAAAAACGTACAAAACGAAATTTACACGTTTCTAAACGCACGATCACGCACGATTAAAACCGCAAACGATTGAGTTTGATACACGCACGATCTCGCACGTTACACGAACGATCACGCACGATACACGAACGATTCTATACGATTGGTTTGTCAACAATAACGTTGCAGCCACTGTAACCCTCATCGAGAACAAGGAGAAGATGAGTATATATAGAATGTCTCTAGGACCAACTCTTTTTTACTTAGGTAGCAAATTGAAAGTGGACCCCCCCCCCCCCGCAAGGTAAGCCCAAATTTTTAATTCCTATATTATGTATATCTTTGCAAAACATTTGTGTGACTAACCCCCCCCCCCCCCCGTACTGATGCCTATGCTACACCCAAATATATGTATTTGCATAACTAGTGTGACGTTGATAACTTTCAATAAATTTTACTTTACATTAAATGCAAGCAAACTGGAAAAAATTAAGTATACAGTAAAACATTTAAGAGAGAAAGAATTTTCAAAGTATGGAAAAATCACAATTGCCCACTTTTACATCCTGAAGTGACCTTATCACCGAAAAGTTATCCAACAGGTTCAATTATTTATCATACCTAAGATTTTCAGGAATATTGACCAAGCCATACACATTTTTTTGAAAGTGCGTTAATATAATGGTCGATATCAACGCACTTTGAAAATAAATTTTATTTTTTCAAAGTGCGTTGATTTGGTCCCAAATTTAAAGCACTTTGAAAAAATTTGAAAAAAAGGTTTCTGGCTTTTGTATTGATTTTTTCAAGAACTCTTGAACATGTGTAATAGTACTAAACATGTTATATTCTGGTACACCAAGCCACCCTTCCTTAGTAGATTCTGTCAAATCAATGTTTTTACAATTCTCAATGCATTTCTTATGTAAAATGTTGATGAAAAGGACCTACTTAATTTTTACCATAATTTTTTTTTCCAAAATCCAGTCATTTCAGAAAGTTTATATATCATATACATTATTGTATCCTCATTTCCAATGATATCTACATATCATGACTGAAAACGCAAATTTAGAATCATGACACAGATCTACCAACACTGTTCTTTTTTAGAGTTACTTCACTTAACATCTAATTCGTATTCATAATGGTAAAGACTGGCTGACTGTTTATGTTAAATAATTTACCCTATGGGAAACAAATTTTCATGAAAATATTGGCATTGATTTGTTTTTATATTTGTTTACAGTTACTACATGTAAATTGTGCCTCCTTCGCACGACCTTATACAGTTACAAGTTCTCAGCATTTGTCACGGTCGTGTGATTGTCCTTCCCAGCATGGGTACGGTAAATAACTGCCTGTTGATCACTGTTTACTGTCTGTGCCTGAATGCAATGTACAACAAAACTATCACCGCTTTTTTCCTTGCTGTAGAGATGATTCTACCCGTTGAAGGAAGCACATGTGCTTTTGGGAAAAGACCCCTGATTATTATACAATAGAACTCTATACAAACCTTAGGCTCTCTCAGTACTTTACTATGACAATTTCAGAAAAATCCTTAGCATCATTTCAATCTTCGTTCTAAGCCCTAACTAAAAATACATGTACTGAAAAAAATACAATGTCCCATGGCGTTTATAGGTCAAAATTTCAGTTATTTTCAACTTATAGAGATCAGCAGTAAATAACACGCTACATAAAAAATCAATCCCCACTCCTAAAATTTTTCATGGTAATTCTATAGTTTCTGTAATATTCCCTCATCCCATGATTTATTTCAAAGGTCATTAATTTTACTTTAAAATGAAAACAATTAAATACCTGATTTCACCCAATGGCGTAACGCCTACCCATTCAGTATTCTTTTCAACATTCATCACAAACAAAGCCATGTGTTCATCCGGGGATTTGGTGCTCTCATTCCTTTTGTTTACCTCTGTAAAATACGCTTTATTGGTTTCCATTTCATAGAGAATTCTACACGGGGGATCACTCTAAATCACAGTTTTATAAGTGAATAAACCCATAATATAAACCTTTTTTCTCCGGATAATCGTGACTTGCCAATGTCCTTAATACACTGACGCCAATCCACTGATCAATACCCTGACTACAACCCACTAATCAATACCCTGACTATAACCCCTAATTAATATCTTGACTACAATCCACTGATCAATACCCTGACTCCAATCCACTTATCAATACCCTGACTCTAATCAACTGATAAATACCCTGACTCCAGTCCACTGATAAATACCCTGTCTCCAATCCACTGATAAATATCCTGACTACAATCCACTGATTAATACCCTGACTCCAATCCACTAATCTTCTACTGAGCAATATCATGACTACAATCCACTGATAAATACCCTGACTACCACCAACTGATCAATATCCTGACGCCAATCCACTACAACTGACTACGAGTTGTGTACGAGCTGATCAATACCCTGACTCCAATTCACTGATGAATACCCTGACTACAATCCACTGATAAATACCCTGACTACAACCCACTAATCAATACCCTGACTACAATCCACTGATCAATACCCTAACTCCAATTCACTGATCAATACCCTGACTACAATCCACTAATCAATACGCTGATTCCAATCCACTGATCAATACCATTACTACAACCCACTAATCACTACCCTGACTCCAATCCATTTATAAATACCCTGACTACAACCCACTAATCAATACTCTGACTACAATCCACTGATCAATACCCTGACTACAACTCACTAATCAATAACATGACTACAATCCACTGATCAATACCCTGACTCCAGTCCACTGATAAATACCCTGACTCCAATCCACTGATAAATACCATGACTCCAATTTACTGATAAATACCCTAACTACAATCCACTGATAAATACCCTGACTCCAATCCACTGATAAATACCATGACTCCAATTTACTGATAAATACCCTAACTACAATCCACTGATCAATACCCTGACTACAACCCACTAATCAATACCCTGACTATAACCCCTAATTAATATCTTGACTACAATCCACTGATCAATACCCTGACTCCAATCCACTTATCAATACCCTGACTCCAATCCACTGATCAATACCCTGACTCCAATCAACTGATAAAATACCCTGACTCCAATCCACTTATCAATACCCTGACTCCAATCCACTGATCAATACCCTGACTCCAATCAACTGATAAAATACCCTGACTCCAGTCCACTGATAAATACCCTGTCTCCAATCCACTAATAAATATCCTGACTACAATCCACTGATTAATAATCCAATCCACTTATCTTCTACTGAGCAATATCATGACTACAATCCACTGATAAATACCCTGACTACCACCAACTGATCAATATCCTGACGCCAATCCACTACAACTTACTACAACTCGCTGATCAATACCCTGACTCCAATTCACTGATAAATACCCTGACTACAATCCACTGATAAATACCCTGACTACAACCCACTAATCAATACCCTGACTACAATCCACTGATCAATACCCTAACTCCAATTCACTGATCAATACCCTGACTATAACCCAGTAATCAATACCCTGACTCCAATCCACTGATAAATACCCTGACTACAACCCACTAATCAATACTCTGACAACAATCCACTGATCAATACCCTGACTACAACTCACTAATCAATAACATGACTACAATCCACAGATCAATACCCTGACTCCAGTCCACTGATAAATACCCTGACTCCAATCCACTGATAAATACCCTGACTCCAATCCACTGATAAATACCATGACTCCAATTTACTGATAAATACCCTAACTACAATCCACTGATCAATACCTTGACTACAATCCACTAATCTTCTACTGAGCAATATCATGACTCCAATCCACTGATATATACCCTAACTCCCACCAACTGATCAATAACCTGACTACAATCCACTGATCAATACCCTGTCTTCAATCCATCTATCAATACCCTGACTCCATTCCACTAATCAATACCCTGACTACAACCTACTAATAAATACCTTGACTACAATTCACTGATCAATACCGTGACTACAACCAACCTATCAATACCCTGACTACAATCCACTGATCAATACCATGACTACAACCCACTAATGAATACCCTGACTCCAATCTACTAATCAATACCCTGACTCCAATCTACTGAGCAATATCATGACTACAATCCACTGAAAAATACCCTGACTCCAATCCACTGATCAGACTGACTACAACCCACAAATCAATACCCTAACTCCAATCCACTGATCAATACCCTGACTACAATCCACTGATCAATACCCTGACTCCAATCCACTGATCAATACCGTGACAAGAACCCACCTATCAATACCCTGACTACAATCTACTACTCAATACCCTGACTCCAATACATTGATAAATACCCTGACTCCCACCAGCTTATCAATAACCTGACTATAATCCACTGATCAATACCCTGACTTCAATCCAATGATCAATACCCTGACTCCAATCCACTGATAAAAAAACCTTGACTACAACCCACTAATCAATACCCTGACTCCAATCCACTGATCAATACGCTGACTCCACTTCACAGATAAATACCCTGACTACAACCCACTAATCAATACCCTGACTCCAATCCACTGATCAATACGCTGACTCCAATTCACTGATAAATACCCTGACTACAACCCACTAATCAATATCCTGATTCCAATCCACTGATCAATACCCTGACTACAATCCACTAAACAATACCCTGACTCCAATCCACTGATCAATACCTTGACTACAACCCACTGATGAATACCCTGACTACAATCCACTGATAAATACCCTGACTACAACCCACTGATCAATACCCTGATTCCAATCAATTGATCAATACCCTGACTACAATCCACTAAACAATACCCTGACTCCAATCCACTGATAATTACCCTGACTGCAACCCACTAATCAATACCTTGACTACAATCCACTGATGAATACCCTGACTACAATCCACTTATCAATACCCTGACTCCAATCCACTGATAATTACCCTGACTACAACCCACTAATCAATACCTTAACTACAATCCACTGATGAATACCCTGACTACAATCCACTGATCAATACCCTGACTCCAATCCACTTATCAATACCCTGTCTCCAATCCACTGATAAATACCCTGAATACAATCCACTGATTAATACCCTTACTCCAATTCACTAATCTTCCACTAAGCAATATCATGACTACAATCCACTGAGAAATACCCTGACTCCCACCAACTGATCAATAACCTGACTACAACTAACTGATCAATACTCTGACTTCAATCCACTGATCAATATCCTTACTCCAATCCACTTATAAATACTCTGACTACAAACCACTAATCAATACCATGACTCCAATCCACTGATAAATACCCTGACTGCAATGCACTAATCCATATTATTATACCTCCAGTTAGAATGAAAGAATCTGATTGGTTAATGAGAAAACATTAAAATAAGCTTATGACCCATTCTTGTGTCACATGACCATTTATGACTTGATTGTTGCACTAATATGACCGCTGAACCTGACCTGCGCATAAAATAAAAATGACTCGTTATTTCTTCACGTTTACTATGTTTACTGTACTGTTTTTAGATAAAGATTATAACTCATTAACTGTACGTTATTCATTAGAAATAAGATATAGACTATAAAATTGTGTAACCCACTACGAAAACGATGGCGAATCGAGATTTGCAACTTTGACAAGTGAGGAACTACAAGCGATCCTAGAAAACCGCGATAGTTCTAACACAAAACAATGTATAGATTCAGCGAAACGGGTTTTCATTACATACTGCACTGAAAAGGGACTGATAGTGGACAACATACTGCAAAACACAAAAGGTGAAATTGCTGAAATTCTGATCAACTTTTACGCTGAACTCAGACGAAAAGATGGTGAATTGTATAGTAGATCCTCCATGATCAGCATCAGGTTTGGTTTGCAGAGATTTTTCCAAAAAATTAAGTATGACATCATTAATGATCCAGATTTTCGTCTATCAAACGAAATGTTCAAGGCAGTTTTGACAAACATCAAACGAACTGGAAAGGGAACCACTAGGCACGAGGAAGTTATCAGCGATGCTGACATGGCAACCACTGAAACAGTCCGCATGCAGTATAAAGTTTTTCTTGATGTGATGTTCTACACATGTAGGAGAGGAAGAGAAAATTTGAGAAGTATGAAGAAAACTGATTTTGTTTTGAGGACAGATGGCCAAAGAAGGAGATATTATCTAAATGTCGCTCAGTATGAAACCAAAAATCACAGAGGAAGTGATGTTAATGACTTTGATGCATCTTCAGCAAGAATATATGAAATACCAGGTAATAATACTTCTTGAAAAACAATTATGTAAGATAAAATTCATATAAACTTCAGTATTAACTAATTTTAGATCATAATTTTCATGAATTCAACTGATTTACAATTTTTCATATATGTTCATGTGATGAGAATACCTTGAAAGCTGAATCCAAATTGTGAAACAAGCGCCATATCAAGGATTCGGATACGATAATTCTCCAGTAGGTCATAACACTTTGGGAAATTTTATGAAAACAATATCTATGAAAGCTGAACTCTCAACTCTGTATACAAACCACTGTATACGTGCCACTTGTATTACTAGTTTGGATCACTAGACATCCATGTCTGTAAGTGGACATAAATCGGAAACTTCAATAAAAAGCTATTCAAGATGTGTTAGTGAATCCAAAAAGCAAGAAATGTTTGATGTTTTATCATCTGTGGTTTACCCATCACCAAAGCTAGGGCTAGAAAACCCAGTAGTTCCAACACATTCTAGTACCCATACTTCAGAAACTCAGCTCTTGGATTTAAATAACTGTGAATTTGAGACTGTCAGTACCGAAAAATTGCTTTCTGAAGTCCTGGTTGATGAAAATAGTTCAGATTTGTGTGTTCCAGAAGAAAAAGAGAATGTTAAAGTTAACAAAATGCCTCAAAACTCTTGTGGACCAGTATTTAGAAATGTCGAACAAGTGCATATTCACTATTATGTAGGAAAGGAACAACAAAAGTAAAGATAATGTTAAGTTCTTTATTGGACTTTTGTAAATCGTTAATGGTTGTAAGATGTGTTTTTCACTTTTCAACTGAACATTCAAATTTGAAGTTATTGTTGCTAAAATTGATATTTCAGAATATGCATTACTCTGTTGAAATAAAATGTTACAATTGTTCAATTTTTCATTATTATTATTGTCGGTATAATAAAACAATTGATCACCCTTTATGAGGTCAGCATGGTGAAATGATGCCCCTTGACCTGACCCACTCGATGACCTGACCTGACCTCGGCCGTTGGCCTCGGTCAGGTCACCTCGTGGGTCAGGTCTCGGGTCATCATTTTATCATGTTGACCTCATAAAGAGTGATTAATTGTATACCATGACTCCGTGACTACAACCCACCTATCAACACCCTGACTACAATCAACTGATCAATACCATGACTACAACTCACTAATCAATACCCTGATTCCAATTCACTGATAAATACCCTGACTACAACCAACTAATCAATACCTGATTTCTATCCACTGATCAATACCCTGACTACAACTCACTAATCAATACCCTGACCCCAATCCACTGATAAATACCATGACTCCAATCTACTGATAAATTGCATGAGTCCAATTCACTGATAGATACTCTGACTCCAATCCACTGATAGATATTCTCACTCCAATCCACTGATAGATACCCTGACTCCAATCCACTGATAGATATTCTCACTCCAATCCACTGATCAATACCCTGACTACAATCAACTGATCAATACCCTGACTACAATCCACTGATCAATACCCTTATTCCAATCCACTGATAAATACCCTGACTGCAACTCACTAATCAATACCCTGACTCCAATCTACTGATAAATACCCTGACTCCCACCAACTGATCAATACCCTGACTACAATCAACTGATCAATACCTTGACTCCAATCCACTGATCAATACCATGATTTCAATCCGTTGATCAATACTCTGACTACAATCCAATTATCAATACCATGATTACAACCTACTGATCAATATCATGGCTTTTATCTATTGATCAAATCAATGATGCTAATTCACAGGTCAGTACCATGGTTACTACCCATTGATCAATACTAGTATCCTGACGCCAATTCACATATCAATATTATGACTCAAATCCACTGATGAATACCCTGACTCCAATTCATTGATCAGTACCGTGACTACAACCCTACTATCAATACCCTGACTTCAATCCACTGATCAATACCGTGACTACATTCCACTTATCAATACCATGTCTATAATCCACTATACCCTGACTACAAGCCAATAATCAATACCCTGACTACAAGCCACTGATCAATACCCTGACTCCAACCCACTGATCAATACCATGACTACATAAGCTGAATCCAATCCACTGATCAATACCCCGACCACAGTCCACTGTTTAATACCCTGACTACAACGCACTGATAAACATCATGGCTTTCATCTATTGGTCAAGTAACTGAATCCACTTCACTGATCAATACCATGACTCCAATTCACTGACCAATACTCTGATTCCAACCCAGCCAAAGGAGATGGGTGAACTTAGCGTGCAAAAAACCCAAAAGCTTCAGGTATATCAAAATCATATTCAAATTGTGATTTTAGTATTTAGAGTAAAGTTCTAATCATTGATTTTTGTAAAATCATGATCAACAAAAAGTTTTGAGGAAAATTTTTCTTTAAAATTTATTCTTTTATTAAGAAAAATAATGTGGTATCCATTGGATTCAAACCCTGGCAATAAAAATTCTGAGTTGCATTCTCTATTGAGACTAGCACGCTAACCACTACGCTACACAAGTCCTGATGAAGTGTGGCATTTAAATCATGTTTGTGATATGACCATTGACTTAAGGGACTTCAAGTATTTCTCGAAAAGATACGAAAGTTATGTCATAAACTTATATTTTTTAGGTATAGTGGGTCATTGCTCCATAATTTTGGAAACCAAAATAAGTATGTTTTTATGCAAACTTTGAGGATTACCTTTCAAAAAAATGGATGGAAGACCCACTCATAACGAAAATTAGTGTTATAGTGTGAAAAAATGACTCGTTTTGTCCTCTTTCGTGTGTGTATAATATGTGTATAATATTTCATTGGCAAATAACTTTTCATGAGATTGTGCAAGTTGTAGAGATTTTACATAAAGTATACTTTAATGTTAGATGAAATATTAAGGAAAATTTTGATAAAATTGAGATTTAATTTTTCACCTTCATGTTTGTTGCACTATGGGCTTATCTCTCGTCATGTTCACCCATTTCCTTTGAAAAAAATCTGTGACTTTGCGTGCCATAACTCGAGGATACTTCTACATAAGTTTCATTTTTATTGGCCCAGTGGTTCTCGAAAAGAAGATTTTCTCTACATCTTTCAGTGTAAAACTTGAATTCCCTATTGTGGCCCCGCCCTAAACCCTAGGGTCATCATTTTAATAATTTAGAATCTACACTAACCCAGGATGCTTCTACATAAGGTTCAGCTTTTCTGGCCCAGTGGTTCTTGAGAAGAAAATTTAAAGGGTTTTTCTTATATCTTTTAATGTAAAAACTTGTATTTCCTATGGTAACCCCATATCCTACCCCTCGGGTCATGTTTTAAACAATTTAGAATCTACATTATTCCAGGATGCTTACACACGAATCTCACCTCTCCTGGCTCACTGGTTCTTGAGAAAAGATTTTTTAATGACCCCACCGGGCCTATTTTTTTGTCTTATCTTGATTATCTCCCCTTGTAGGAGGACAAGGTTTTTCATTTCAATATATTAACTCTGTTTCCCCCCAAGGATACTTTGTACCAAGTTTGGTTAAAATTGGCCAAGTGGTTCTTGAGAAGAAGTTGATAATGTGAAAAGTTTACAGACAGACAGAAGGACAGAGGGTGATCAAAAATGCTCTCTTAAGCTTTTAGGTCAGGTGAGCTAAAAACTCTGTGCAAGTAAGATTCTCAACGACTTTTTTCTGCAGAAATTCCAAATTACTGTCTCAGAAACTTGTATCTGTATGTCCTGTGCTTACATTTATCATATTTTATGATTTAAACTAAGTTTTGAGTTGGGCAACTATTTTTACCTAATAGGATGAGAGATCAAGAGGAAAAAGACCCTTTTCATAACGATGGTCCTATCATTTCCAAAAGAAAGCTTCTGGTTATATAATTAACATAAAAGCGTCAATATCAGATTTGAACAAAAATGAATCCAACCATATGGCATGCCTTAGAGAAGATTGTGTTCAAATTCCAAGCATCTGCGATGAGCAGTTGCTGAGAAAAATGTGACGAAAATTTGTTATGTATGAAACGGACAGACGCAAGGATAAACAGAAATTTTTCATTGGATTTGAACAAAAATGAATCCCATCAAATGGCATGCCTCAGAGAAAATTGCTTTAAAATTTCAAGCTTCTGCGATGAGTAGTTGCTGAGAAAACTGCAAAGAAAATTTGTTACGGACAGACAGACGGAAAACGGACGGACAGACACACAAGGGTAAAATAGTATACCAACTACCCCCCAATCGCATCATATCAGGTCTTTCCGTCAGAGTTCGGAAAAAACAACCTCGAATGTATTAACATCACCGGATGTTAAAAATTTATACCTTTCCTGTTTATTCAAATATAGACGGAGTTAGAAGTCCCTTTCATAATATATTTTAGGTAACAGCATTATGTTGAATATTATTAAATGATCAGGAATTTTGGTGCTATCTGATTGGTCTAGACGCCTTTTCCTGAGATGTACCTCAGATTGAGTTCATCTCATGTGACGTTCTGGGGGGTTTATTCGGGTTTTCCCTCTTGACCAACCATAGATTTGCTCAGTTTTTTCGACCAATCAGATTGCGTGTTTCAACGCATGTGTCGGTATGAATGTAAACATGTCAGCCGCCAGTACCAAGGAGATTAAACGCTTTTGAAAGTAAATGGTTGAGTATTGATTGTTTAAATAATAGTGTTTTCCATTTTTAACTACTAGTTGTTAAGCTGTTGAAGTTTCACAACATGTGAAACGTGTTGTTACACTTTGCATTTTATCATAAGTGTTTATATTTGATGGCGACAAGAACGGAAGTGTCAAAAGTGTTGTAAAATTCCTGATCTTTTAATAAAACGGTTATAGACTTTTGAATTCGGTCTACTCGTGACTGTACGGACCTGCTCAGGTATTGGTTAACCTCGGCCTTCGGCTTCGGTCAACCAATACCTGACCAGGTCCGTATAGTCACGAGTAGACCTCATTGTATAAAGTTAAACTCCATATTCCACAGATAAAAGGTCTCCATGCATTTATTTCAAAGATCGTGAAAAAGGGGGGTTGTCATGGCGTCTACCACATACATTCGAGGTCGTTTTTCCTCTAGTCGGAAAGGCCCGAGAAGTTGCGATTGTATACTCCCCGCTCCGAAGGGTATAAGGTATAAATATTGTGTACGAATTGACATCTGTAGTTTGCATACGAATATACGAGTCGGTTGGTGTACGAGTTAGTTGTAGTTCGGCGTATATTCTACGAATATTCATGAGGCGAGAAATAAAAATAACGGGAAATACAAGTAGAGCTTTTTAAAAAAGCTTCCCGTCTTTCGCAACAATCTTAAACAGTAAACTGATCTACACCTATCAAGCCGTATAATTCTTTTGAATTTTGTATTTCTACATTAGCCTTTTACTGGCATTAGCTCTACCACGGTTGTCGCTCGGTCATCTCCGTAAACTTTGACTGGCCGAGAACTTTCGGCTAAAATTCCCTTCTTCAAACAAGAAAGGGGAAAAGAATAATTACAAATTGTAAAGCCTGCAAGCTATAAAAATCAATTTTTATTTCTAATGAAATTAAAGAGACCTTTTTATTTATTGCTATAAAAAATACCATGTTATTAAGAATTAACAACTGCTGATTTTGCTGTTCGTTTTGTCATTTTTTTAAGATTGGAAATCTTGCAAAATTGTTAAGTCGTACGAAAATTAGATCATCAGAAAGTTATCTCCCTTGCCTTGAACAGCATTTCAACCAATGAAATAATTGAAAATTTTCTCATCATGCAATTTCTACCAATCACAAAAGAGAGGAAGTGCATAGTCCGAAGACTGTAAAAAACTTCAACTATACAATACCGTCTTCCAAGGAAGACGGTAATCAGGTATAAGGCTTTGTATCTATCAACGAAATGTCTTTGAAAAATCTTGAAAGTATTTGTTAACTATGAAGATTTTATTTTCAAACGTCGAAACATATGTTGACTCTGGAAAAATCTCCGCTAGGGTACCCGTGTGTTTACTTTGTTGATTATTCATAGCCCAGTCCAGCATCAATAGCCTGTGGCTATATATAGCCACCGTCTAAAAAGAGTCAAAAGATTAATTACCTCCTCACATCTATTGGAATATCTCTTTCTCAAACACCTGCATCACAGATGTATCGTATTTCAAACTGATCACGTTGCTTTTCTGCCTATCGTGATTTCTCCCGTATCCTGACACTT
Source organism: Saccostrea cuccullata (assembly GCF_032062105.1). Lineage (NCBI taxonomy): Eukaryota > Metazoa > Mollusca > Bivalvia > Ostreida > Ostreidae > Saccostrea > Saccostrea cuccullata. The sequence continues at coordinate 17,691 of NW_026925687.1, forward strand.
AAGCCAAAATTTTCTTTCATGTGAAACTTTTCGCAGACTGATATCTGTTAATATAAGCTGAAGATTATATCTTATTTATAATGATAAACTTTACAGCTGAAAATGTGTCAAGATGGGGGTAATTTTCATTTTGTGTTACATATTCGGCTTACAGATTACCACCATTCTCAGAAAATTGAAAATATATCGCCATCATAGAAAATCACTAACCACAACATAACAAAGAAGCGTTATAATGACAACTTGAAAATAATTATAACACACTAAGAACATATTTAAAAGAAATACTTTTAGCCAAAAACGGTTGGGGTGTGACAATATATATAGATGTTCTGTACACATTGTAGTAATGTACGAACAATGCATGAACTTTTTATAATTATGATAAGTAAAATTGAAAATAATTTAAGGTCTTTCCACCTTCACAATTTTAATAGTTCAAAGTTCAAAAACTGAATTTATTTTCATTTAATATAGTTTTAATTTACCAATTATTGCAAAAAAGTATATAAGTTGCCATATTATTTGAGATTGGAGACGTTTATACTAGTATAAAGAAGTATATGACAACATAAAAAATCTTACATTTTTTGTCAACAGCATTATAAAAACCATGTAAAAACTGCTTCAGATGCATAATTCTGATGCTGAAATTTTTAAAATACTTGCTTTTTAAGAAATAAGGTATCATTTTAAAACATCTATCGGGATATAAAAATGTATGATATGGAATTTAATCTCGTGACCAACCGAAGGGCTTTATGGATTTTAATCTCGTGACCAACCCGTATTTATATCCCGATAGATGTTTTAAGATTTTACCTTATTACCTATATTTACATTTGTGACTTATTCATACTTTTTATTTGCCTGATTATGACTTTTAACGTGTAAAATGCATTATTTTTCAAACCCAACGGCATGCATGTAATCCACTGAACGCGCGTCGACCCTTTATGACGTCACTGAGAAATTACGTCGATTGTTTATCCATACGCACATATATGACCTCTTGACCCCGTACCTGTATTTATACAATTATATTTACATTCAGTGTAATTTTCTTTATGAAGTCCATTAGAAATCCATGACGTTCAAATCTCTATAACACACGCAAAACCTTGTCACCGCGCGTTAGAATACACAGTAGGAACTATATGCATTTTCAATACTGTACTTTATGGACACCAAAATGTACATGGTTTGACACAATTCAATATAAAAAATTAACCCTGATAAATTAACATAAAAATACAACAAATGTGCATTTAAAATTAAATTGCCGCTTTTTTTCCCTCGCAATGTTCGTTTGCGTTATTCAACTTTACGACGTCACAAACGTCACAAACGGCTCTTACGTCTATAAAGCACACCAGTTTTGAAGGGCGCTAAATTCACATTAAAGATTACCGAAATAAACAATTATGAAGAGGAAAAATTAAAGAATGTAAATATAAGTATTGAATTCATATTTTGGGATGTCTTCGGTCCTATAACACACCTGGCCGTGCCGAGAAATTATCATACCGCGCTAACATGCGGTATTCAATTTGTTGGCACGGCCAGGTGTGTTATAGGACCGAAGACATCCCAAAATATGAATTCAATGCTTAAATAGATACACATTGCTTTCAGTAGTGTTATATAAAGGAAAACATTTGCAAATGTAAATATTATAAGATACTTTTGAATTTTAAATATCAGGGAAGCTATATTACATTAGAAGTAAAATAAAGAATTAAGATATCTGAGAAGAAGTTATTGCCCTTGTCAGAATTTTTAAAGATTGAATAAAAAAAAATTACATTTGTTAAATTCTTTTACTTAACAATATGAATCATCTCACCTTTTGAAAAGCTTTCTTTCAAAAGATATTGTTCTACTGGGTATAAATTTAAATTAATAACAGTTTTTGCAAAAACCTATGACATCATACGAGGGTGGAATTACCTTAAACACCCAATTTTATGTTAACGCCCCCCAAACCTACCTGAATCAAGATCAATAAGTTGCACTTGTCAATCATAAAAAACCCAGTAACTTCTGATTTGATTGACAGGCCAGCCACCTGATAATCTGAGTTTGCATGTTTTGAAGACGATTGCCTGGTCACGCATCAACACTTAAATGCACCCGCTACACACAACTGATCGATACACGCAGGTTACAAAACCCACTCTGTGTCCAGTACTCGTAATTTATTTCAAAAAATAATTAAGAGTAGATAATCAAAACACTCATTTCATAAAATATTTGTTTTCCTCGCAACTGTTTAGTACTTGTAAGTAATATGTCGTCCGAGATATCTATGGAATCCGGATAGGGTCACGCACTTCACTATCGCACCATCGAGCATCAACTTAAAGGTCGATGGTGCGATAATGCGATGGCGCGTTAACGATGAAACGGTGGTGCGATAACGATGAAGCGATGATGCGATAGCGCGATAACGATGATGCTATGGCTCGATAATGCGATGGCGATGGTGCGATAGCACGATTGAGCGATAGTGAATATCGCTTCATCGTCATCGTACTATCGCACCATCGTCATCGCATCATCGTGTCATCACTATCGCACCATCGCGTCATCGCACCATCGCGTCTTCGCATTATCGCACCATCGTCATCGCATTGTCGCGCCATAGCATCATCGTCATCGTGCTATCGCACCACCACTTCATCGCTATCGCACCATCGCCTCATCGTCATCGCATTATCTCTTCATCGCACTATCGACCTAAACCTCGATGGTGCGATGATGCGATAGTGAACTGCGTGGCCCTATCCGGATTCCATATATATATCTTCACTTATTTGTTATATTCTATTTTTTTTCATAATTTTAATCAGTGGACTTTCAATACTGCGGCGAATCACACGTGAATAGAAAGTTCCTGTGGACGACCTAAATCTCTCAGATATCTATGGAATCCGGATAGGGCCACGCAGTGCACTAAAGACGTGGTTTACAAAAAATGTCTTATCTTTGTATAATGGATTCAATTTATTCGATGTTGTTAACAGAGACGTGGTTGTAAAGAAATGTGAAAATTATTGCTCGAATTTCCTCTATCGTCTATATGTATTCGTAATTAAAAGGTAAAGATAACAAACAATGATCGATCCTAAGAAGGAATTCTTCAACGAATAAAATTTTGTTAACACACAAACACGCAGAACAACTGAATAATATGGACAACATTGTTGACTGGAAAATAAAAAAAATCTTCCGATCGCGGTAAATGTTCAAACGACGGATGAATCGATTTTTTTTTCAATAAACACACTTTTTAAAACCATGGTGATTTATTTTATTGAAGATCTTTTAGAAATTTGTATAGATTTAGTTGCCTTGTTGTTTTTACCCGTGATTTTTCTTAAATTTTACAAAAAAAAAAAAAAAAAAAAAAAAAAAAAAAAAAAAAAAAATTAAAAAATGATAATGATAAAGCGATACTGCTTTATGTTTTAATCCTTCAAAAGATTACAATGAAAGCATTTAGTTTACAATTAAATTTTATATGGAAGTAATTTAATTATTTTAAGTACTTTCACTCAAAATTAGAAACGAAACACGTAATGTTGATCCTGATTACCAAACACAGACTTCCTGTGTAATGCTACGTTTACACAGATTTTTGACATCTTGGGTATTGGGGGTCTCCAGGTAAATAATACCACTGTTACTTAGACCACTCCCTCTCCTCGGGTAACCATACGGTAAAAAAAATTGGGTCTTTAAATAAAAATGATTTTAGAGAAAAAATTAAGTGGTACAAAATTTGATTTCTCTTGACGAACGAAATGTTATTTAAATTAAAACTGTTTAGATATATGGTGTGTAAAACGTTGCTTTATTCGATAATCTTGTGATTTATATTCAAAATCTTGTAATGTATGTTCAAAATCTTGTGATGTATATTCAATACCTTGTGATGTACCGTAATTCACAAAATGCCATTGAGTTGGTATGAGATAGCACAAGAATATCTTGTGGAATTTGCCCTTGAAACCATCTTTTGCCGAAAATCCCTTTAAATCCCTGCAGTATTCGTGGCATCTGTAAATAGGTGCATATCTGCTGATGAAACGAAATTTTCATCAAGAAAAAAAGATCCCATTCCATCTGCATAAGAATGTGTGCCACATGGTTAAATCTTGGCAACACTTCTGAGACATTTTTACGTGGTGGTATTATTCTTTCACTTTTGTGGACAGTTGTATGAGATACGAGATAAATGATCTCCTAGAATGAATGACTTGTCAGGCGAAGTTTAAATGACTCTCATAATACGATGTTCAAAATTTAGGCGAGGCTTTTTTTACTTCTGTGAAATTTTACGCGTTTAAATTTTACGGACTTATAAAACTCGTAAAAATGAGTAAAAATTAGCAGCACGTAAAAAATACCCGTTATACAGTATATTCAAAATCTTGTGATGTATGTTTAAAATCTTGTCATGTATATTCGAGAATCTTGTGATGTATGTGCAATATCTTGTGATGTTTATTCAAAATCTTGTGATGTATGTTCTATAATCTTGTGATGTATGTTCTATAATCTTGTGATGTATGTGCAATATCTGGTGATGTATATTCAAAATCTTGTGATGTATACTGAAAGGAAAAAGAAACACATGAGAATATAATATGCGAACATTTTTTGACTATGTGGCCGAAAATTATGAAAATTGGTCAGAAGTGTATTTTGGTAACTTTGCACTAAAATCGCTGGTCAAAACTACTCAACCACGAAATGCATGGCGTCACGTAGGGAAAGTGCAAAAAACCAAAAACAATTGATGATGACAATATTGTGATCATATTTTTTAGTGCCAAACGATGCATTAGAGTTCTAGACATCGTTTTCCCATATTTGCAGTCAGTATAATTTTTGTTGCAGTCATGGTATTGCTGACAGAAGTTAAATTGGGTCTAGTAATTGAATTGCATAAGTGAATAAAAAGGCAACAACATGTTGCTGTGTAGTCTGTTTTTAACTTTTCAACCAAATATTTTTTTTAGGTTGTCAGAGATGTAACTTAAAAGGTTTCCAACCAACCATGACGGTGACGTTGGCGCGTAACAATGGACTTTTATGTCACATCAAGATACGACTTTTCATCATGCACCTCGATTATTGTCAAGGCATTATCAATGAAACCAATATTTACACAACAGACAATCATATATATTTTCACCCTAAAATTGACAAAAACTCTCTGCTCTAGTTTGGTCCGCGAGCTTGGCAACTTTACGTCGATTTTACTCTCACGTGCACACGTACGCATCGTATGCGTAATGTTTTAAGGATGTGTAGCCAGTGTTTGTCGAGACTTTCTTACAAACATTCACGTGTGCCAGATGAGCTGGATTCTGTAAATTCTATCCTAAATAAAAAATTCGCGGGATTCATTGGGCGGGGGGATTTGTTGGCTTTGGAATGTTACAGCTACTCTCAGGCATAAGACTACCATTGGAAGGGTTGAATAATAATCCTATGAGAAAGATAAATGCTCTGATGAACTCAATGCATGAAAATCAAGGCTGTTACTGATACACAAGGGAGATGAGGAGAATTTTTATTTTAATTTTTGGGGGTATCAATTTCAATAACTCATGAATTACCAGAGCTTGAAATACATTTATATTGTACCTCGTGATTGAGCTCGTAACGGAGCTCGTCGGAGCTTACGGAGACAGCCGAGCGTCTGGTTGAACTGTAGGCCTTGTGCAATTTTCGAGGAAAGACATTGAAGAGAATTTTCTTGTTGCTTTTAAGATTTCTACAAACCGAAAGTCTTTATTTTTAATCGCCATTATCTCATGGAATCCAGGGGGTCGTAACATAAAGGCTACGTAAGTCTAAGACCTTGCTTAAGTAGGACTTAAGTACAGTCTAACTAGAAGCGTACTAAGATTTGGCAATCTTATCAAAACTTAGGCGGCTGGTAGAAGTGACTTATGTATATCTTAACTTTCTTGCACATATATTTAGAATTATTTAATGTTGACTTTCGATGTTAAAACATTCCTCTATTCATATTATGCATTAAAGAAAATAATTGTGTCTATTTGACGCTGATTTAAGAATTTTATTTTTTTCGTTGGGGGGAGGGGGGGGGGCTGGGCTGATCTCTGATTCCAATATCACTCCCAACACAACATACATGTAAATACAAAAAAAAAAAAAAAAAAAAAAAAAATTGTTTTAAGGATACGTCTGAAATTAGTGGGACCTCAGTTATATAAATAAATTGAACACAGTAATAAACCATGGATCTGTTTGTTCACTTTGAAAATATGAAAAGAAAGAGGATAATGACAGTAACAGTAATATTATAAAAAGTATCTGTAAAGTAGAATAAATGTAGAACGTTACAAGTGCGGATTTAGACAGGGCTCACTACCGTTCTAGAGAGAGAGAGAGAGATAGAGAGAGAGAGAGAGAATTGCTGATAAGTGGAGACATGAAAAAAAAATTGTATCCTTGATTAACTTGCAAGTGAGCATATCTTAAAACTTCTGCAGTTTTTGCTTCTGACATGCATGGCCTGATACATAGCGGGGATTCAAAGTGTATTGAACTTTTTAGAGTTTCAATTTCAAATGGATAGGCACATGAGGCAGTCAATTATCTTTTCTTGTGTGCGATAATGTAGATATAGATAAGTGAACATTTGTCAAAACAAAAGAGTTACAAAAGGTAAACTGAAAATACCTCAGATGATAAAACAATTGTCGTGAACATTTACAATGAACCACAAATCGCCACTTTCTGACGGTGTGGTATTTGTTTTCAAACATTCCGAATAATTCAAAACATAATTTTATTTTTAATATGAAATCTAATCTAACATAATTTAATTTTATTTGTATTCTCGCCTCTCATTGGTTGATTACCAAAAAGGAACGCATAACATTTTGTATAAATAGGGACACACCCCCTTGACGACCAGCTTAATCATCATATCCATGCAATCCCCTCATTTCCAGTCCTCGGAATCCATGGAAAATTCCAGATTTCATAAATGTACCTTCAACTTTAATCAATTACTCGTCCTTACCTCATGTAAACAAACATCATGGCTGCGAGATCTATGAATCAGTCATTACCTCCCCTCGCTTCAAATCACTTCCGTTACTACGGTTGTATTATTGCGCGGTAAATTTGAACTTATAAAAAGCAACACAATTTTACATCAAAAGTTGTTTAATTATTTTAAAATTAAATTATAAGGAATGATTTTAATTCTTGGCCATATTATCGAGTATAAACCCTAACTAAATAACTTTTAGCAATATATCTATATAAAATCAAAAACCATAGGTTGACTCATAGAAATATTTTCAACAGATTAATTATGATAAAAATAACACATTTACATGTGTTTTGTTTTACATGAAAAATATTTTACATGGGAAATAAAATTTCTTTTGACTTAGCTAAGACCTCGCTAAGTTCGTTTTATGTTACGGTTTAAGACATGTACTTAGACAGGTCCTAAGATTATGCCTAAACCGTACTTACGACCCTACTTAAGTCAACAACTTAGCAAGCTTTATGTTACGAGCCCCTGGTAGCATGGAAATTATGGGATGATTTCACACAAAAATTTGCCTTACGTATGTACAGATTCCATTCCGAATTTCCTCTGTTCTTAAATGTTAGTCTATTGAGCTCGCTTCGCGACGCTCGCTAAACAGATTAATTATGATAAAAATAACACATTTACATGTGTTTTGTTTTACATGAAAAATATTTTACATGGGAAATAAAATTTCTTAATCTTATCTTTCTAGATATTTTCTGACCTGCGAAGCAGAGCGGCACTATGGGATCACTTAATTTTAATGTAGCCAAGTGGTTATGGGTTCTTGTGATTAAGGGTGGTGTTTGTTTATCTTAAAGTGAAAACATTATATTCCTTGTAAATCATGTTCTATGATCCTATGTATTAAGCAAACAAACTAAGTGTGTAATTATGATGTGCAAAAATGGCTCTCTTTAAAGGTAAATTTTAAAGAAAATGACCCAAGAGTCAGGAGTTCTGGTGTTTTGAGGGAGGCGCTCTTTTGAACATAAAGATAAAGTGCATTATCTTTTTTCTATGATCCTGGGTATCAGGGAAACAATTAAAGATATGATGTGCAAGGGTACCTTTCATTATTTAGATTTTCTAAATTCCCAAAATTTCGGATCCACCTCTGTTCTGCGTTGTAAAGAAGTGAAATTCTGATTGTCACTTGGAGTTAATTTTTCTTTTTGTATTGACTTGCTTTAACTTAAATATTTGCTTCTCGTTCTCAGCTAGCCGACACGTTTTTGCAATCAATATAATAAAGGATGAATGTCCCTATTGCAAAGCTTTGTTCATTCATTTAGTAATTACAAACAGTGACGTAAAGCGTTGCATTTAAAACAATCTGAACGTATCTCGCCTTCCCTCAAATCTTGTTATCGATTTTAAACATCACGTGACATATAATATTTATTATAAGTTAACAGCAGCGAGAAGTAATCTCTTGCAAGGAAGAGAAATCTGAACGGAAGTGGTCGGATCCGATTGGAGAACGAGAATCAAAATACAGAACATCCCAATATGGTAATCGTGCC